>NW_010393258.1:0-19408 GCF_000710305.1 Buceros rhinoceros silvestris | reverse complement strand
TTCCTCCATGTTGAACCCAGGACAAGTAGTCCCGCTACAAATCAAGTTCAGTTACAAGCCTGTACCAAATTCCCCATCATCACCTCTCATGATTCTGGTTATGAAGGCAGTACGTTACAGGCAGTACTTCCATGAACCATAAGCTCAACAACTCTTGGCTGGCTTCAATCAAGTTTTTTCATGCTTCATCATAAGTGGCTTTGCCTGTGTTTAACACTGCTGGAGGAGTCAACTGGGTTGTTTTTCCAAACAGAAACTTGTGCATCATCATGTGCCATGCCATTTGGTAACATAGGAGTGCCCTGTTCTGATGAAAGAAATGGACCTCGCACCAAGATCAAAGGAATAAATACACAAGGGAAAGGCAGGGAAGAAATTTTGGTAATTCCGCAGATTATGAGCACCTCAGAGGTGTTTGGAAAGTGCCTACTAAGTAATGGATATTTCCATTAGGAAGTACAGGTATTAGTTAAATAATTTGTATGCTGTTGATATTTCAAGGTTCTGGTATTGCAGGACTTACTAGCTGAAAATTGGATTACTTAAAATTAAGCCACCACTCAAACTGAAGATTCTGGGATTTCCTCTGTAAGAAAGGGAGATCTTGTTAACCGTAAAAGTGAAGAATATAGGGTTTTCTTAAATTATGACAGGCCCTGTTTCAAGGGAAGAGAAATTTTAGGAGACAGTAGGTGAAAATATGTTGTAGTCATATAGAACTAAGATTATCTACTGGTTTATCTGCTAAGCCTCTATTCTCTTGGTTTAATTATTTGTTTTATGAAAAACAAGGTTTTTCTGTGGTGGCAGCCTGTGATGGATGCATTATTTTACATGCTTTCAGCAGATGAAAGTTTGTCTTCCTTCTTGCCACTAAGGAAGAAACATAGAAATGTGAGGGGAGCTAAATTACTCAAACATTATATAGTACTTTGTACTGCATATTCTCCCTTTTCAGGTATCTTCCACGATGTCTGAGTTATTGAACTGATGCCTGGAAGTATTGTTTTAATTAAAAGTTACTTTTACATGCCTTTTTTAGATATATAAAATGAAAGTCACTACAGATTGTTAGTTGCTGCTTTCTACAGCTTTGTCAGCAGTGCGATCTTGATCTGTGTAAACAACGCACTTGCACAGTTAAAAAAAGGCATTTCTAAAATGTGTTCCGTACAAATACTTTTTCTTTATGCAGTTCATCGATTCTGAAAAAAATGGGTGATATTGATTTAATGTAGTTAAAACAGTAAGCATAAAGAAAATATGTGTAACTATATTGCTTCAAGAATAGCAAAGGTTCCATTAAATGCATCACCTTTGTTTTGAGAATGAAATGGGTGTAAAGATTGTACACATTTTAACTGGGTTCTTACACCAAGTACTGTAGAGCTATATTTTAACTGCTTAATAGCTCTCTCTACAAATATAAATATAAATGTTGGTAGTACCAAACCATTAAGAATAAAACTTGTTTATGCTGAACTGCATCCATCTTTCTCTACACTAAAAATATAACTGAATGATAAAGTGCTATTCACTTGCAGGTGCATTGCTTCTACTTAAGGGACTGTGGTTGAAAGGACAGGAATTAGTAGCATGTTGTATTAGCCTTTTGTAGTGTATTTTGTTCTAAGCATCTTAATTTCCCTGTTTTGAATGCTAAGTAGCAAGGGTCTTGGTTTTGAACTAATACCCATCATGCATGTAAACGGTGTGAAAGAGCTGCTTAGTAAGTTAACACAAAGTGTTCTTGTGTCAGTCCTTGTGGAAATAGATACAATACAAACATTACAGCTGAACTCACGGCAAGCTCCATTAAGTAAAAACCTGGACTCATTGTCCAGAGGAAAGTTTGAATTGAATGTAAGCTCATTTTGTTGAATGTAATGTCAGGCTTTTAGGGGTTGTATTGAGGAGTATGGTTTTGTTAAGTTGAGACCAATTCATTAAGTTTTATTGCCTGGTGAGAAGCAGTAATACGTTATTGTGAAACTTCATCAAATATTCATGGTTAAAAAGAAGTAGTAAATGTATTCAATCAAGTGGTCTTTTTGGTTTCTGAAAAGGATTATGAAGTCTGCTCAGCTGATAGTCT
Source organism: Buceros rhinoceros silvestris (assembly GCF_000710305.1). Lineage (NCBI taxonomy): Eukaryota > Metazoa > Chordata > Aves > Bucerotiformes > Bucerotidae > Buceros > Buceros rhinoceros. The sequence goes on along the minus strand of NW_010393258.1, from coordinate 17,313 downwards.
CTAACTTTCACTTCGGTTATCTGAAAAGAGTAATTTTAATGTCTGAATTTAATTTTGGTGTCAGAATATTTTGTCTTCCCCAGTATGTTAGACTTCAGGTCAGATCTGCTGACAGTTTTCTTAAATTATATTTTTATTATTTTATGTAAAACTTTTTCAAAATGTTCTTTGATTAGAATGCAGGATGTTGTCTTCTGAGTTTGTAAGGTGTTTTGCAGCTGATCCTACAGACAGGCATTTCAAGCAGGGAGACCTAAGAATGCAAGAGTGTGCTAGCTGTCACTTTCCTGTTTGGGAGCTACCATTTTTGGTCTTTGTCCCTTTTCCTCCATTTAGTTCTGCACCACCTAATACCTCTTGTGAGCTGCTTGTTTGGGAACCAGGGTTCCACAAGGCTGTGCAGCATAGTCCTAGAGAATTGCTGAATGGAAAGTCTTAGCTTCTGAATATGCTGCACTTTCAGAATAGCTATCAACACTCTTAGATTCTACTTGGACAAATGTAATAATCTCTAAACTTCAAAGTGTTGATGAATTTATGCTGTAACTACAAGCTTTTTGATGCTTACAGTGGCTGGATTGTGACCTTTCTGGATCTTGTCAGTGCAGCTCCTTTACTTTCTGGAAGGTCGCTATTGAACAACAGGAATGCTTGCTTTTGCTTTTTTGTTGTTTTTTTTAATTAATGTTTAGTTAATTAATAATTTAATAATTAGTTAATGTTAGGCCATAGTATCTCTCATTCATATCTTATAGTTTGATAGTGACACCAATGCTGTCTTTTTTTTAAATCTTCCACTGATCCTGCCCATCTTTGTAATCTGCAGGCAGACGATGTTGAAAGTAAAATCAGAGAAATCATTCCTCCTGGTTTTTGCACAAACACAGATGACTTTGTGTCTCTGCTGGAGAAGGAGGTCAACTTCAAGCCCTTTGGAATGCTGCTACACACATATGCTGTCCATAATGAGGAAGCTGGTGAAGATATAACATATCAGATATACAAGGTGTGAAAAATGAGTTAACTTCTGCGTTTGAGCAACCAAATGAAATTTTTTGCAGTTATGCAATTTCAGTGATGTTTCAGCTACAAGATATAAATACTATCATTTTACCAGTTTATGAATAATTATAAACATGTTTTTTTGTGTTGGAGAATCTAATTAGTTTTTGCATATTTTTTTCCTCATACATCTGTGATAGGTCTCACCTGACTTCTCCTGCCTTTTTCCCTAGGCCGACATGACATGTCCAGGCTTTCGAGAATACCATGAAAGGCTTCAGACGTTCTTGATGTGGTTTATTGAAACTGCTAGCTTTATTGATGTAGATGATGAAAGATGGAACTACTTTCTAGTGTAAGTACAGTTCTAAAGCAACAGTGGACCTTATTACCTCCACAAAGCCTTCATTTTAATTGTGGCTGGCCAATTATTGGAGCAGTATAATGATATTTTTCCCAGGAAAGAAAAACCATTGTTTATGAGGCTTGAGTTTTCCCCCATTATGCTTTGGGAAAGCTTGAGAATAGAGCCAAATTAAATGCTGTTGTCCGTTAGAGTCCTGAATGTAGGCTTAAACAGTAAAATGAGCTTTGCCTGTGTTTTCTTTTACTTGCCACCTATTCATCTTTATAATAGGCAAGTGCAGTGAAGTGCTGTAAAGAGGCCTGATTTATCCAAGTTGCTGCACATCAATTAAGTGAATTGTACATTCAGAACATAGCAGGTGTACCCATTGGGCCCTCACAGAGTAGCTTGCTGACACTGAAAATTCAGTTGGAGAATGGAAAAGAAAATGGACACTGCATGGGAGCGTGACTGTAATTGACCTGCTTGGCTTTCTGTTTTATCTGCAGATTTGAGAAGTATAATAAGGATGGAGCTACGCTCTTTGCGACCGTAGGCTACATGACAGTCTATAATTACTATGTGTACCCAGACAAAACCCGGCCACGTGTAAGGTAATTGGCGGCATAACTCGTGTCTTGCCTTTTATTTCAGAAGAGGGAACTGCTGAAGTTCCCAATACTTGTTTATAATGGTGTTGATTTGTTTAAAAAAATCCCCATTATTAGCTGGCTATGCACTGATTTATTTCATTGTTCCCCTCTTGAAGCAGAGGGAATCTCAAACAAGTTCTGAATATTCAGCGATTTTAAGACTCCGTTAAAAATTATATTTTAACATGAAGATTGCTGCATGTACTTTAATCTGGAAATCTGAAGTTTTTAAGCCTTTATGCTATAATGTTTGCAAATACATACTTTGAACTGAAAGTACATTCCTTTGTCCGTAGTCAGATGCTGATCTTGCCACCATTCCAAGGAGAAGGCCATGGTGCTCAGCTGCTTGAAACAGTTCATAGATACTATAAGTCCTCTCCTACAGTTCTTGATATAACAGGTTTGTGTTAAATTTTTGACTTAGTTCACCTGTTTGGCAAGCATCTTGTAGCATCCACAGGTTGTTAGCCTGCAAACTAACTTTGTTCATTTGTCAGAATTAAATGGCCTTTTTAAGATTTAGCTTCAGCTCAGTTCAGGATTAACAGTGCCCTGGTTTACAGAAGAACTGTATATAATGTAGCACACCAGGAAAGTTCAATCTCTAGCATGAACGGATTATCAGCTAATTAGCCACTTTATTGTGAGATATACAGATGAGTTTGCCAAGAGATCAAGCTTTGTCAAATTCCTCATTCAATTTACTCCTATTAGCCAAAATTCAAAATCGAGGGGGGAAGGGGCAAAACAAAATACCATGTTACGATTAGTGGGCAAATCAAAATTTTACAAGCAGTAAAAATCTGTAGAGAATTTGTGCTCCAGGAGCATGTATTGCTGGCTGAAGGCACCCCTGTGATATTAGAGGTGTGTGCACACAAACACCTAAAAATAAAAAAAATTATTGATGAAATGGCAGAAGGGAAAAAGGGTGTATGTGGATAAAATAGCTACAAGCATGACATCTGTCCTGTGGTTTCAAGTCCAAGATGGGAAGAAATGCAGTTCAAACACATAACTTGACCATTCAATTCTTGGTGCTGTCTCAGACCTCATCTTAGTTAGAAATAACTCCCTCATTCTAATTAAAATACAATAGAACACTTGCTTTCTTAGTGCATTGCTGCAGGATAATCCTAACATAATCTACCTCAATTTTAATCCTGTTTATAGGAATTTAAGGAAGTATAACTTCATTTATGCAACAGGAAATCGTGTGCATCATGTATTTACTTTTTTCTTTTACCTTTTAATAGTACAAAGATTTACGTAGCTTGTATAGCTGAGGATAAATAAAGTCTTAACATGGTACTGTATAAATCATATTACATGTTCATGGCTTGGTACCTTAAACGCAGAGTTGTAGCAAACAGTAAAGTAGCACGCATTTCAATTTCTTTATGGAATAAAGCAGGAGACAGATTGCAGTATTATACATCGTGCTCAAGTTATGGAAGTTAAGGCTTTATAAAATTACTTTTTCTCCTTTTTGAGGAGAAAATCAGGCTGGACAATCTTCATATGGCCAGGATATTTAGTTACATAGCATCTAAAATTGTGAAGTAAACCTTTAACCTTTCTGAAAAGAAGAAATGGAGATCTGCTTAACCTCTTTGAAAGAGCTAATGCTTTAAAAAAACATTACTTTGGAGCTTTACACTTACACTTTACACTTACAACAAACATTTTATTCTTCTTATAACTGTCATCCTAACTGACTCAAGCAAAAAGTGTGCTGATAGTGCTTACTGTACGGAAACTGCCTTGTCTGTTTTTTAATCTAAGAGAAAAGGAATCAGTTAACTTCAGTACAGCTTTTCCAGTCTGTTTCACAGAATAAGTGCCATAAGACTTGCCATACAAGATTAGCCACGCACAGAACATTTTAACTGATAACATCGTGAGTATTCTCCAAGCCAAAAATAAGTTGCCAGTTGTGCAGTGCTACATATACACAGCGAAAACTTCTCTGGATCTTTCTTGGTAATTAGCTTTTTGATCATTCTTAAACTGCAAATACCAACTATTTACGGTGGGCCTCAAAAGTAAAGAAAAGCACAGCTGTGGTATAAGCTGTTTATCAATAAATTTCACAATACTATTCCATGGAACATGGCAGGAGAGAACATAACCCTGCTACTTAATGGTTTTGACAGGCTTACTACAAATCAGTAAGGAAGAAAGAAATATTTCAACAACTTTATAAGCATTTTCCTTTGGCATAGTTCATAAGTGGGAACAAAATTGCATAGGGGACCATGTTGATGTTCACAAAAGCTAGTCCTCAACTTTAGTTGTTTTTTTTAAGCAAAGTGGTAGCACCTTGAAATTATGATCAGTTTTTGCCTAGGTCCTTTCAATCTTTTAATTTGGGATAAGCTTGTCTTTTAGGTCTGTGAACCTTTCCCTATTTTCCTTGCTAACAAAGACTATAACTTATGGCAACACATGGCTTCAGCTGGTTTAGTTATATACAGTAGGATAGTTTCACCAGTCTCTTTCCACATAATTTATTTGTGTTCTAGTAGTTCTACCACACTGTCAAAAATAGAAGGAACGTAAAAGAAAAAGGATTTATAAATCTAAATCTTTCATAACAGTGCTTACAATGAAGCACAGTTGTTTATGAACTGATTAATATTGTATCTGCATTTGTTTGCCATAGTTCTTTGTAATTATATACCAGAGAACAGGAAACAAATAATGCTTGTATTAACTATGTGCTTTTTTTATTCTTCGTAGCTGAAGATCCATCTGAAAACTATGTGAAGCTAAGAGACTTTGTTCTTGTAAAGCTCTGTCAAGATTTGCCTTGCTTTTCTCCAGGCAAGTTAATGCAAGGTTTCAGTCAAGAAATGGTGATGGAAGCTCAACAAAAACTGAAAATAAATAAGGTATTAAATCAGAACAGTTGTAGTTGGACGTATTCTTATCAAACTAGTAGAATAACAATTTAAAGATAGAGGTTGAGACTTGGAATTTACACATTGGCTTATTTTAACAGATACTTAGGATGAATCCAGAAGGGAGTTAAGTAGATTGTGTGTGGTCTTAGATGTGGTGGCTTTTTTTTTTACCTACTAGTTCTGCTGATGTAATGGAATTTGACATGGCTTCCATTTCTTTCAAGTATATTTATACTTGAATATAACAAGTGTTATAACACTTGAAATAACAAGTGTTGTTCTGGGAATGCAGAACACTAAAGTGGCAAACAACTGCTCCTAAGGCAGCTCTAAACACTTGGATAACTAAACAGTTAAATAGAACAATTAAATTTGCTGGTAATCTCAGTAAGTGATTAAACTCATCAGCAAGTATAGTAGTAAAAAGGCAGAGTTGCATAATTAAAAATGTATTTGAATGTGTTTTAATGAAAACTCTGAAGCTTGAGGGATAGGAAGTACATTTGAATGTAATGTGTTCATGAAAATGGTATAGCTTGTTGTATAAGAATACTACCTCTGCAGCCTTCTGATATCTTAAACCTGAAAGGATAAGTAAGTTGGGGTGGTTTTTTAACACTACTGAAACATGTGCTAGGGTAGCCAAAAAAAAAAAAAATCTTAGTTTTGTTCAGTTGTTCAGCAAGAGAATACTTGGTTTTAAATTCTGTTTTTCATACAGATGCAGCAGTCAATAGTAATACAGTAACAACTTGATTTTTTTTTTTTTATTCTTTCTTCCCAGATATGATACTAGCTGATCCTGGTTCCAAAAGCACTTCAGTTTTCCCATTTATTACTTTCTTCATTTTCTTCTTCATTTCTTCCCTAGTAAACAAGACTTTAAACATTGTTGTTTCATTCTCGTATTTAGAACTTTCAGGGGGTCTTGTGAAGGGCAATAGGTACATGGATATTATGAAAATTAGCAAAGTAGAAACCATTTAGTAAAACACGGTTTCGTGACACTCTAGGTCCAATCCTTCAGTTCTTTAAAGTATTTTTGGACTCTGGCTTCCGGACTTCTGCTGCTCATTTACTACAGGTCCTTGAAGCATCTCCACATCTGGTGGAACACTTTAAGAGGTCAAACACTGGCTGCTTGGAAGAAAGTGGTTTTGAAGGAAAAACAAGAATGTTTATTCATTTAACCCCCAGGAGAGGTTTGATGGAGGCTTTGTCCATGGCTCCAACTGTCTTCTGATAAGCTGAGGAACCTACTCTTAATACTTCAATATTTCTCCACTCTTCATTTTACTGATTTATTCAGATATGTTTTTATTATCCTTTCTGTTCATTAGCAACACACAAGACGAGTTTATGAAATTCTCCGATTGCGTGCAACAGATATGGGTGATGCAGAACAGTCCAGAAGCTATCGGTTGGACGTTAAAAGAAGACTGATTGGCCCCTATAAGGTGTATATGACTTAAGTATCATTTAATACTTACTTCAGGGCTAATTATACTTGATTTTTACTTTCATTTCCATAAATGAAGCTGATGCCAATTATGTTGCCAATCAAGTACTATTAGTTATGCAGTGTTCAACTGACACACAGATGTAGAGAACACTCATACATAGCAGTGCTGAAGATACTGTGTTTGACACCTGACAGCTTCCTGCACAGTTCCAGGAGGAAGTTACTACTAAGCTTATGTTACTTTGCTACAAGTGACATTATGCCTAGGTAGGCTTAAGGGGGAGAAATGCTAGCTTCTTGAAAGGTTAAAAATAAATAGGCAACCCAAAAATTTGAAGTAAACGCTGTAATAAGTTTACACTGCAGACTAGGTGTGGTTTAGATTCCTGTTCTACTTGTTAGGTCTTAACAAAACAGCTTGCTAGCAGTAATCAAGCCCTGTCAACATAGAGTTCTGCGCAGGTAGAATATAAAATAATTTCTGCAGTAATTTTCTTAGTTCCTATTAAGTATGCTTCTCAGGATCTTCTCTATAGTTGGTCTATGTTGCATGAACTGACCCTTTGAGATACAGATTAAAAATACTATGTCCTATGATAATGGCATCAATCTTTGTATTAGGAGTCAAAAGATTTATTGCTATAACTAGCATGTTAGTTACTCTCTTCAATTAAGTACTTGCTAAGCAAACCCAAACCCTGTTGGAAAAGTTTCAAAGTATGAAGTTGTTCCTTAATTAGCTTGCAAGCCTTTCTAAAGGAGCACATAACCTGTTACACCAAAATAGTAAAAATTTTATTGTACTCATGTTGGACTTGGGGGGATGTTAGCAGAATAACACTGTATTAAATACTTGCCTGATATGGCGATAACACCAAGCCATGCTGAGTGGCAGGACCTTAATCAAAATACTTGTTATTCTCTTTCATGAGTGTCTTGTCTCATTTGCTAAATTTCACTTGGTGTGCACTACGTGTAAGACCATGATTTTTTCAGCTAACAGGACTGTTAACATGGTTTCAGTTCATTCACTCAGCACTGAAGTCCATAGGGGAAATCCCAGATTCCATAAGCAGCATGAATTCTAGTGCTTCTAACAGTTATTTCCATATCAGTCTTTGCATACTATGGATGCATTAATAATGAATGGATTTTGTGTTGCTAGATAAGCAATATTGCTACTTCCGAATATTGCTTTTTTTTTATTTTTCAATTGTATCAATGAGGATTTAAAAGAATCCTTAAAGCATCCAACACCCTTTCCCTGATTTAAAGTTTCATGTTCTGAAATACAGCCATCTTGTTTATGGTAGTTCTACTTAGTAAACAGCTTACTCATGCACTTGTTTTAAACAATAATTCCAGTACATTTTAGACATGGTGCTGTTTTAAAAAACCTTTCAGAACTGCAATTAAACTAACTTTTAATACACGTATAGTAATTTGAAGGGGGGAGAAGCAAATTTTAATAATTGGGAATATTGCTGCATGCTCTAATGTTGGTATCTTTTTTATATAAGGCACTCTAGCTTAATTTGAACAGGGCTGTACAAATGCAGAATAATTCTAAATTGCCACTGTCTTAATTTAGCTGGAAATGCAGTTCCATTTTTACTATTTCCTGGCTAACAATAGCAGGAGTAAAACTGTATGCAGAAACCCCAGATGGAAAAAAAAAATGTAATGCATCTATTCCCCTTGAAATCTTCACATTAGCAAGAAGGTTGTTGCTAAAAATACTGATTTTTTTTTTTTTTTTTTCCTGTATGTATAGTGTGACTGGATTCTGACTGATACAGCCAGCTATGTTGCTCTCTGTATCAGTACTACTAATATAGGCAATAAAAGACTTGGTATCTTAGTGAACAGGTCATCAGTCTCCAGTAGCTCAAAGGATGAGCAGTTCGTGAAATTTCAGTTTTGCTGTGGCTTCTCCCATTTCTGGTTTTTATGCTCATTAGTGGACTGTGCTGGTAGATGTCTCTCCTTGATCCTGGCTTTGTTCTTAGTGTCATACCTTTTGGAAGTAAACACTGCTGCTGTGCTGCTTCTCTTAATCATAATACTTTGTTTGGGTTTGCTGCTTGAACAGAATATACTTTTCTGCCCAGCCCAGTAACATACTCCCAAAGAATCTTCTTGAAACTGCCCAGGTAAAATGTCACTGATTGCATGTTTCAGCATCTTGTGTGCCTGGATGTGCTGGTAGTATATTTGGAGGGAAATAGATATCGAAACAAGTGGTTATGTGAAACATGCAGAGGGAGTTTGCTTTTTACCTGGAATATGGAACTTAGAGATGGCCTAATGCTACAATATCAGGCATAATGGACATTTAAAAGCTGGCACCTTTTTTTCAGAGCTGAGATTTATAATCTTAATAAATATTCCTGTTAATTAAGCAGACTTTTAATTCTAGAATAAGGAGGTTTTAGTTTTTCTACTAACAGAAGCTTGCTCAGAAGGTACTCACCTCTTTTAATTTGGGCAACTTATCACATGTTTTTGAGTATCTTACTCATTTTGACTAGATAGAGCTAACATGAATCTAAAATCTGAACAGCTATGATGCTTTTTTACATCTTTTCTACAAGGAAATGTTTCTTAATTATTGGCCAGAAAGTGCCTTGAGGTCTCATCAGGACTCTGATACAGAGCCTCCTTTTCTGAACTGAACTTTGCCTGTCTGTGGGAGATTATAGAAGTTTTACTCATTCATAGTCTACTGTAATCTCCACTCCTTCCTACTGACACTCAGCATCAACCACAGAAAGAAACCAAATTTTCATTTGAGAGATAAGTGTAAAATTAATCAAAATACAGAAAACTGATAGTAGTAGTAGTAGTAGTTTGGGAAAATTGTTTTAACACTCTGATTACACAGGCATTGCAAACATCTATTGATAAGATGCCAGACATACATAATGCATATTATTCTAATGAAATGTTTAATGACATTCTGCTTTTACAAAGTGAGGGAAGACTGAGGAATGGAAAATAACTAAGGAATTGAGCAGTTCAGAAATAGATTATCATCTGTACAGAAGTATATCTAGGGAAAGGAAATACAAAAGTATTTTGAAGTGTTTTTAAGAAACAGATAAAAATATCACATGTGATACAGCAAGAGGAACTTATCTTGATTTACAAATATGTTTATGTTTGTAAATAATCTTACTGCATTTCAGTGCTGTTACTGCTAATCCCTGGTAACTTTTTGAATAATTTGTAACAATTTGTTTAATTGTGGTTTTGTGGTTTTTTAGGAGTCTTAAGATTAATTTTTGGTAGTCAGTTAAGAGAAAATTAGTTGGCTGAACCAGCGTGATTAATGACAGCATAGAACTAAATATCCTGGTCAGTTTTCTGCAGTCCGGTCATGCCATACACCTTCAGCAGTACAAGTACCATTAGACCTAATCTGTTTAATGAAAAACTTTGAAACCGTTTTTCACTGAACTGGTTCATTGGTAATACAGAAACTATGAGGTTTTAACAGAAAAAAAAGTACTAATCAAAGACTGTTACTATTTTTCTTAGGATTAGGAACTAGATAATTAAATTTATTGAAATACCATGTTCTTCATTGGCTGTGTTCAAACTACTATTTGTTTGATTGCTTAGAAAAAGCAGAGAGAACTTGCCAAGATGAGAAGGTGTCTAAGACCAGAAGAGCTGACGAATCAGTTGAACCAAATAGACCTAAACATGCAACATGAACAGTTAGAAGAGAGCTTCCAACAACTTGTTTCAGATTACCGACGAGTACTAGAACGACTTGCACAAGCATGAGGATCCTGCCCGTACAGGAAACTTGCAAACGTGTTGTAAAGCACATCCTTAATTGTCACTTAACTGCAAAAAATCTCATGTGACGTTTTAATCACATTAAAGGTGACTTGTGTTTCTGTGCATTTTGAACATTTTCTATTTCTGCGTTGTAGAATTTTCAATGTTGAACTTTAAGTTTGGGGGCACCTATTGCTGAAATAAACAATGTAGATTCTCAGACATGTTATCAGTTCAATTGTATGAATTTTCTTTTACCCTTAGATTTTGCTTCAAGACTTAATAGATACCTGAATAGCAAGTTAATACATAAATCTAATCAGTATAAATGTTGCATCTCTCCTAAATTTCTCCAAACTTGGTCCTCCTTGGGCTGTTCTACATGGATCCTATTGTACTGCACAGGGCATGTGTGCTCTTCAGTCACATGAGGAGGCTGCAAGACTGGTTCTGTGGTCCCATGCTTCCTGAACAGGAGCTCTTCACCCTTTCTTGAAGGTTGATCCTGCTCCCATAAACTACCAGACTCATGCTGCTTGAGCCTTTTTCAAACTCGCAGGTTTTCAGATTCATGATTTTGGGAAAACACCTCACAGTTGGGGAAACAGCCAAGACATTGCAGGAGCTCTAAAAGCACTTATGCAAGGGAAAGAAACATACAAATCTGTAGGAAGCAAGTGCCTTTATTCTGCTATCCATTATTTCTCAAACTTGAGGTTAGTTCTTAAATATCCTGTCTTTCCTCCCTCAGAGGAATAAATTACACCATCTTTTCTTGTAGTTCAGACTTTAGAACTGAATTGACTTGGCCTGTAGCAAGAGCACTTAATCTGGATAAGGATCAATGAAATTTATTAACCATGTGTCCTGGTCCTAGTGGGATTCAGGACCAGGTTTCAAAACCGGAGTTTGTAGATTGACAGTTCTCTACTATCATCTGATATGGTGTGGGGGGAAAAAGTGTAAAGTTTGCCAAGTGTTAAACTTCCTGTGGGTTTTAATTTATTTTCTATTAAATTATTTTTAGAAATTTTAATTCTTCTGGCTAAGGTATCTTGTCTGTATACATCATGATCTACTGTAGTATCCAAATCTATTTTACAAAATTACAATTTTTAAAAGATCTCTCCTGATTGTAGTGGTAAGCCTGAATGTAAGTTGTGGGATTTGTGGGGATGGGGTGGGGTGTTTTGGTTGGTTAGTTTTGGTTTCTTATTGAATGCATTTGGGTGTTGCTGATAAGCCAGAAGAGGGAAAGCTGAACTGAAGAACTATAGAGGTCCAGGATTCTATTTGTGCTTCTGCCTGAGCTTTTGCATCGCTAAGGCTGAGGCCATTCAAAAAGAAGCTTAAGGCTTTTAAGAAACTGTAGGGCTGACAAGAAAACACTGCCTAATGAACTGTTTGCCCACTTAGAGAGCTTGAGCATTGTTTCCCTCTAAGTTTGGGGGGGGGGGCGCGGTAGGGAGCTGAGTGTAAAAAGGCAGAAGAGTCTGGAATATCTGTTCCTTTCATCCTTCTAGCACCTGATGCGGGAAGGGAAAGTCTGCTGTCACCCCTAGTTATATGGATATCCCAAAAGGGCTGAGATGTCATGAAACGATGCTGGGGGTAGGGAAGGTTGCCATATTCAGTTGATGGTGTAGGGTGGGTATGAAAAACTACTGAGTCAAAAGCACAAAATTGCTTTCCTTAGACAAATAGTGAAACTTCTCTACCACAGTGATTAGGGCAGATTAATCTTTTTGTAACTTAGCAGAATATTTTTTTCCTTTTTATGTTGACACTGTTGAAAGAGGTGAGCTAATGCCTCCAGTTCTCTTAATGGTGAAGGTGCAGTCTTAGGCTGCTGCTGGGAAAGACCATGAGAGTACTCCCCAATCCATTACAGTTAATTAAGCAAATTATTTGAAACAACTTTCATTGACAATTTAAGCTAGCCCTGCTGTCTTTGCCTGAAGTGATCTAAGAAGTGTCTAGACTTTCTTTTCCCTTGTCAGAGAGAAAGAAGCCATAATCTTGCTAGAAAAACTAGAAAACAGTTCTACTGACGCTACTGCTTGGGGCGTGTGTGCCAGTTGAGTTCAGTGGGCTTCCAAGGTGAGTTTGTTCAAACTAATGTTTCAGAGACCAAGTGTTAATGGTAAAGTTAATAAACATTCGGGTTTCAATGGATGCTACTAGGCAGAGTATTAGTCTTTAGACTGGTTAGATACTTCCTCTACATATCAGAAGCACTTAGGTTAGTCTGAAAAATCTTTATTATATTTGAAAAAAATAAAATAAATTGAAGGAATGGTTGTAGGAAGTTAAAAAGACAGTTTGTGCCTTTTCTTATCAGGAGTTTATGTGAATACTCTCTGTCTTTCCAGTGTCAGAATTGGAACACTGTCAACCTAAGGAGAAGGTACAATGCTTTGTCATGTCTGACGGTCAGACACTAGAAGCCTTGAAAATCTCACGTTGCCTATTTTGCCATTTTACCTTCCAGTGTCAGTTTTGATCTGATTTCATCATTATCAAACTGTTAGAGCTAAAAATACCTGATATGTTTGTAAGCCTATCACTTAAAATCTTGGAACCTCAGCTTTCAAATGGAAAGATATTCGGTAATGCTACTGCTTTGTGAAACATTACTTGCCAGGACTTGAAGTTGACAAAAAACACAGCATAGTAAAATATTAAAATCTGTATATCATAAGCAGATATCTGTTTCAGGTACTGCTGTTTTCCCAAAAAAAAAAAATCAAAGTCATGGGGAACATTTTTTTCCCCTTGCCATCATCTCCAGCCATTTTACACTGCTAGCTTTCTCCAACTATTTCAATCAAATCCTGAGTTCTATTAAATTATATAATTTACAAAAATACACTAACCACACCAGTGGCAGTATTTGGAATCGTGAGGCTAAAAATTTAGTGCGACCAGTAGAAATGGAAGGCTGTTACACAAAGCAATACAAATAAGATGCAAGCTCGGCTCAGGCAGGGCACGCTACCTGCCATCATACTGGCTTATAACTGTGGAAAGAAAATTGTGGGCATGGGCTTGTCTCCCTATCTTGCAAATATTTTTTACAATATAAAGGGAAAAAATGCAAATACCCTTTTCTACTCAAGACTACTAATTCCAATACATGCTGACTAGGTTCTTTGTTCCTTACGCTAAAGCCTTCAGTAACAGGCATTGCAAGAAATGAGACTGCAGACTCTGAGCTTCCTTTTAGACCTATAGTGGTGCAAGCTAGTGTAAAAAGGATCATTACTCCAACATTTTATAGATTTCCATGTTCAAAATACTTCTAATTCTCCAGACTAGAGAAGCAAAGAGAAAAGGGGAAAAAATAGGTCCTCCTTACCATCTTCAAAGCTCATTTCAGATACAAGGCTTCCACCCAAACTGAAGGAATCTCAAGTAATGATATGATGAAGACAAAGCCTTGGGAAGAGTGTTTCAGAGGTCCTTCTTTGCCAGTACAAAAGAAATCTATATAGCAGGACCAGTAGTGTGTGCGGTTTTTTTCCCAAGAGTAGTGCTAGCTTCTTTCTTTAGTAAATAAAGAACATGGAGTGCTGTAAGCGTTCCTCATGTAGGAGTTATGTGCTCCATTTACAGCTGTTGCACAGTTTGAGCTGAAGAGATAAAACATAAAGGAAATCTTGATCAGTGGGAAGAGCTTGACATTCCCTCTTTTGTTTCTAAATGGTATGGCAATAAGGGAGGTGGACCATGTTCAATGGTCATCAATATTTTTAGATGCTTGCCTTTGTTCCAGTAAGCTGACCTCAAAGCTGTATGGGGTGTTCATGTTTCAGAAACTTTCATAGTTTCAAGAAAAAGGTAAACTCTTTGCCTAGAATGAAGTTAAATGTGATAGGGACTGTGAATATGTCACTTTGGTTTCCCTAGAGCTGATATAACAGTTTGGTGTAGCTTTGATTATATATATTTTGTATTGAAGATGTAAGAGGGTTTTGGTTTTTTGGAAGTTCAGGACTCCAAACCATCTCACCATGGATCAGATGAACAAACACCAGTGCTGAAACAAGGACACCTATTTGTGATAAGAGCAAGTCCCAAACAGCACCAGCCTCATCAGCAAAAACTGCCGTGGAACTGTATCATCTTTTAAGACAGTCTTAGACAGGAAAATCTGATGTATCCAGCTGCTATACTTAAAGTAGAAGCATATTTCTGTATTGCTCTGTATGATTTCATGTATACATAAGGCATAACTATTGTTTTATAGAGTGTTACAGACTGCTTTCAGACCTGCGTTTAAAAGCCTAGCTCATCTCTTCCTTAGCGTAACTTTTGCTTATTTTAACATCAGCCTGCCCAATCTTGGGAGGAAATAAAGTTGAGATTCTAAATTTAGAACATGCCACATGTTAGCACAGAGCACAGTGCGATGAGATGTGAGAGGTTGTCCTTGAAGAACCTAACACACATGAGTTCAAAAACCCTGGGCTGAAAAGTGATTTATCCAAAGCTGCCTCAGGAAGATGACCTGAAGCTCAGGACAGCTTGAGACATCACTGTCTGTCTTAAACATTTCAGAGGATTTGCCAAGTGTAAATAAAAGAGTATTACATACATAATGAAAAAGTGATGTATTTTCTTTTGGTGACAGAACTTGAACATGACAGGGTATGATTTTTTTCAGATTTGCTGTGTGAGGATATGGTGCATCTCCTCTTTTCTGAGATGCTCATGTCCATTTACTGGTATAAAGCTCCTAACAAACCTGTAACTATTATTTAAATTTCTTAGTAAAATGAGACAAATCGTCATCTAAGCATAAATTAGAGACTACTGAATAATGACTGCTGTTAGGCTTAAGATTCATCCAGAGACTGCAAAAATTACACAGTTCTCCTGAAATGTAATACATCGTAATTCAATCGATCCCCTCTTGGATTCTGATCTGGAAAAGGAATTGGTCCAGTCTAACCACTAGCACATACTATGAGTATTTGTGAAATAACCTGACACTTAAGGACAAAGTAATTACAAAGGCGGTGGCAGCATAACTAATATTGTCTCCAGTTCCTGCATTTTGCAATGCCATCAACCAGTTTTGGGGTTGTTCCAATATGGAGTTTTGGTCTTATGGCTGCAGATAAAAGCCAAGCGTTCACTTAATTTCATTTTCTCTAACAGGAGCCTCATTCCTCTGAGTAGGAAATTCTTACTGACTCACCTAAAAAAGGTGAGACTAGGCTACCTTAGAGCACTTTGTTTCTCTTCTTCCGTGACAGTTCTGGAGAAGATGGTGGATTACTCATCATACATGGCTACTTTCATGCCAAGTGTGCTGCTCTTTTTAGGCATATACAAGCACACCTCCTCCAACGTGCACGTAGTTACTTACACCTTTACATGGTCGTCATAGAACCCATGGCTGGGTGTCCGCAATTCCTAAAGCCTTGACAAGATAGAAAATAAGAGAAAATTAGGCCTGATGAGATTCAAACTCCTGAAAGACCGTACTACCCTAACGCGTGGCAAAGTGAAGAACAAGGTGAAGACACGTGCATTTCTGCCCCGCAAATGAAATGCGTGCTCACCTCTCCTCGGGGAGCGGTGGGTAACAGTGCTCACAAGGCATGACTGGGAGCGTTGCAATGCTGTTTCTTCATTTATTTCTAGCTCTTTTTCTTCTGTTAATGTCCTATCATTCTCCCCTCACTGAATAATGATGATGAAACATGTCAGTTGGTGCAGGATGTAGCTGTAAGAAGTGGATTCTTTTCTTTTTGGAGGCAGTGCAAGGTACTGTATTGATCTTCAAAGTGCAATGGAGTCTGGATAAAAGCTGTGTATTAGACTGCCTATTGCCCTGTGGCCGCTGATTTAAGTGATGCGCTTTTGCTAGTGATGTCTGCACAGGATCACTGAGAGGATCACTGAGAGCATCACAGCCCTTTTTTTTTGTTTGTTTAATCAGAGAATGATTGGAATTTGCTCCTTAAAGGCAAAAATATTTGCAGTGTAACTTTCAAGTTCATACACTTTCCAGGCTTTTTGCAGGGTACAGGGGGATAAATAATATCAGCATTCCCATCTCCCTTGGCTTTTGAATCTATTCTTGTTAACTAAATTCCAAAATTTGTGCAAGTGAAGTTTAAAGCTGTACCGGGAGATAGATAAATCTGGAGATAAAGTCAGTCTCAGTTCTCATAGGAGAATTTGCCTGCTTAGCCCACAGGTTATCACAGTGCGCATACATGTGCGTGTGTATAAGGATACAAAGACTATTGTATCTGTGTGAGCATATAAGAAAGGTGCCTGTGTTACTTCGTGTTGGTTTCTCCCCGCTACCCTTGCAACCACTACCCCAACACATTCTATTCATTTTTTCATTTGGCGATTTGATTCCTTTAGCCTGACAGCTGTTAGATTTATGTCCTGTAACAGTGTTTCTCAAACTGATTAGCCATAAGAACATAATTTCAAAATGCATTTAACTAATTGTTCATAGACACAAGCCAAATGCAGGCAAGGACATGAAACAGTAGAAAATAAAAATGATAAATGGACACAAGTTTAGTTTGATTTTTGACTGAAAATGAAACCTACCACGCCAGTACTGCGTAAGATGGTCTTTAGATATTTCTTTCAGGTGATACCTGTACCAAAAAAGGTTGGAAAGATGCTGGTCTGCTGAAAAGTTCGCTCTTTCAGATCTTCTCTAAATGCGTAAAGTTTGGCTGTGCACATGGAAGTAGTAGTTTAGCTAGAGAAATACTTGAGGTTTACGGTTCAAGCTCTATCCTTCAGATTCTGCATAGGCCTTTATAACAAATTTAACAGTGAAAACTTAGTTCTTAAAGAGCAGTTCATCTTTTTATTGACAAAAAGCACCAAGAAGTTGGGTTTTGACTTTTTTTTTTTTTTTAACTGAAAGAAATTTACGAGGTAGCTCCAGCACTTGCGGAGTAGTATGTCTGCACCTCTTCTGAGCCCGAGTCCCACTCTGGGAGGTGCTGTCTCACCGCCGTGTTTCTCGCTGGGGGAAGAGTCGAGTCTCCTCGCCCGAGAGGCCTGTTACACAGCTGAGCAGGACGGAGACGATGGACACGGGCACTTCGGCAGTACTCCACGGGAACAACAACCTGCAGCCGGCCCCGCATCCCACCGTAGGACAGG
>NW_010393257.1:551-790 GCF_000710305.1 Buceros rhinoceros silvestris | reverse complement strand
GGGGGGGTGGGGGGCGGCGGGACCAGGCGGGGGGGAACAGACTGGCCCAGGCGCTGGCTGCATGGAGGGAGGCGGCACTGGGCCATGCTGCGGGGGGCTGGTGATCCTCCACCATCTCCAAAACCCCCCTCCCCTATTCTCCACCTCTGGATGGGGGTGATAGAAGCATCCGTGCCTGACCTCCACCCCAGTGCCCGACCTCCTGGCACTGGCACCCCAAATGGATGGGTCCCCACCCC
>NW_010393257.1:0-245 GCF_000710305.1 Buceros rhinoceros silvestris | reverse complement strand
TGACATAAACTGGTCATGGGGTGGGATATGGGGGCCGGAACAGTGCTTCCCCCAGCCCCCATCTGGGGATGGTCTCTGGCTCCTGGAGAAAGTGCTAATAGCATCGCACACCCCCCCAGTTGTAGGCAGGGGCACCCCATGGTGGTGTTCCAGCATTGACACCCCTACTCCTCTGCAACAACACCTCCAGGTCCCCCTTGGTGTGTCTGCAACCCCCCCAGCACCGTCCCAGTCCCCACTGGCCC
>NW_010393256.1:0-4450 GCF_000710305.1 Buceros rhinoceros silvestris | reverse complement strand
ACCCCAGCCTGTGCTGACACTGGGGGTTGCCATGACCCACGTGCAGGATCCTGCCCTTGGCCTTGTTGGACCTCACGAGGTTCTCAGTTTCAGCCAGGTGTGCTGGGTTGTTAGAGCAGTGGGGCAGAAGCAGGACTTGCAGGGGGAAGCAATACGTCTTCCAGTGTGGACACAAGGAGTGCAATCAAGGCAGAAGCACAAAGGAAAGGTTTGGATTAAGGCACCTCGAGACTACAACTGCCCCCAGTTGAGAGTTTTTAGCAGGAAGTTCCATGAACTAACTATTCCTGGAGACTGAAAGACATGCTCACCCATGAGGTGTCCTCTTCAGGTGGTGTGTGCTGTGCTGGGGTATGGAGGAGCAAATAATCTGTCTCCTCAGGGGTACAAGGAGCAATTC
This sequence comes from Buceros rhinoceros silvestris, assembly GCF_000710305.1. Lineage (NCBI taxonomy): Eukaryota > Metazoa > Chordata > Aves > Bucerotiformes > Bucerotidae > Buceros > Buceros rhinoceros. The sequence continues at coordinate 4,050 of NW_010393256.1, read as the reverse complement.
CTGGGTATTTTTGCAGAACTGTAAGACTTGGGGCTGCAGAGGATGAATGAAGTGCAAACGCCGTAGCTTTCCATGGCAGAATTTCACCATCACGGTGCTTTAACGTGTGTTAACTTTCAAATGTAAATGATGATTTGGGGTGTTGTAGTTGATGATGTTTTGTTGAGAAAGTTTCATTCTCAAAAGGCGAATTTTTAGGTAGGGCTCCATGAAGTTGTCTTTCACATGACACCTAAAATGGATATGTTCTGAAAATGTACTTCTCTCCAAGAATATATTTGGCACCATAATGTGTTTGGCGTAGTAATAAATTATTCACAGCATTCAAGCACTGTTCACACCATTAGCTAGTGGGAAAAGATGAAATGCAGAGGACTAGAATGATTCACACGGGCTGGCTGGCTTAGACAAGTATTAGGATCGTGATTCCTGGTGCAGTTTTTACAATGCAGGAAAATAAAATTAGTGGGAAAAATGCAAAATAAAACTGCTGAAACATCCCTTCTGTCCATGAAGTTGCAGAATCTGCATTGCTGCCTTTCCCGTAGCTGTACATGTGGTTTTTTCCTATTTTTGGTGATAGAAAAAACCGGGAATTGTAAGAAGAGAACGTGAAGAACCTGAGCGCAGTTTACAGCGCAGATAGCCACACAAGTAGGGTTTTATATCAGGAAAACGTAGTCGTGTTTTGTAAGATTGCTGCTGGATATCTCCATGATTCTCGGTATTTATATCCACCTATTTCTTCTTCCCAAGACAATGGGACTTGCTCTGAGGTTTGTCATGCCTTGGAGGAATAGAAAAGCAAACATGAGACTTTACAGGCTGGCAGAACCTCTGCCCCAGTTGCTGTAAGAAAAGTCCTTGTAGCCCAAGAAGCGTGTGGGCTTGGCCACCCCCAGCAGAAGACCATACGCTTTGTGCCGCCCCAGGTTACCGTTATGGTACCTGGCCTGCTAAGAACTCTGCAGTGGTTGGATGGGTAGTTAAGAGTTAATGAGGTAACAGCTCCCTGGCTCTGCGTGCGTAGCGCGTCGCTTTGGCAAAGAATACGGTTTTGAGTGTAACACCACGGCCCACCCCGGCACACTTTCTAGCTGGGAAGATGAGACACCAGAAAGCTGCCATCCCATTTCAACTGGAGTGGTGCTGGCTGGCAGAGCAGGGTGGGAGCCCCGCGGATGAAAGCCTGTTATATCAGCCCATCTGTTACGTATCTTTAATTAGCGTAATTCCCATGCAGTTAGAGATGGGAGTTTCCCCATCCTTGCTGTAATTTTTATGCGTGTTTTGAAGGAGAGTCCCTCTTTCATTGCCTAATGTCGCAGGAGACCTCATAGAAGCAGAGAAGCACGGTTCACATGGAATCACCGAATGGTTTGTGTTGGAAGGGACATAAAGATCATCCAGTTCCAACCCCCTGCCATGGGCAGGGACACCTTCCACTAGAGCAGGTCAGTCTGAGCCCTGCCCAGCCTGGCCTTGAACACTGCCAGGGATGGGGCAGCCACAGCTGCTCTGGGCAGCCTGGGCCGGGGTCTCACCACCGTCATGGTGAGGAATTTCTTAGTAATACCTAATCAAAATCTCCCCTCTTTCAGTTTGAAGCAGTTACCCCTCATTACCCCAGATAACAAGTCCCTCCCCATCTTCCCCAGAGCCCCCCTTCAGGTTCTGCAAAGCTGCCGTAAGGTCTCCCTGGAGCCTTGCCTTCTCCAGGCTGAACAACCCCAGCTCTCAGCCTCTCCTTGTAGGGCAGGTGCTCCAGCCCCTCGATCATCCTCCTCACGCAGTCAGAAGTGGTTTAACCTGTGCGGTTGCAAGCATTGGGCTATGGAGGGGGAGGGGGAGGCCACCGGCGGAGTTGCTATTAGCACTGCTGGGCAGTTTGTGTCCCGCCCGCTGGGGTGGAAAGGACTCTGCAACCTCACACCATCTCACTGGCCTCTTGCAGCCTGATTTGTGAGCTTGGTAAGGAGCCTTTCTAGTCCATGTGCTTCATTTGTGTCTCCTGGTCTGCGCCTGCGTCTGAAGATAATTTTGTCTCTCTCTGAAACGTGGGTCCTTTGATCTGATCGTCTGTAATCCAGAGTCGTGGCGTGCCTGAGACTGCTCCTACAGAACAGACCCATGTTCTACAATTACATGTTTACAGAACCAAATGCTGCTCCTAATGTACCACTTCTCATCTGTGCAAAGCAATTACCGGGTAATCAAACTGACACTCAAATGAACACAAAATGACGGGTGCCAGGGTCAGAGAAGAGTTTTCCCAGTGGTGATACGGCCCCTGTATGTTTATGTTGTGTTTTACGGCAACTGCAGTCACTTCATTAGGCTAATGAGTTATGTGTGTTTTATGAGGATCACTCTGTGGACAGAAACCAACTGTCTGGGCAGAAGACATCTTCTGTCAGCAATTCCTCGTTTCAGTTTTAAGATCAGGAGTTGGAAAAAAAAAGTCATGTGCAAATGGAAGTACGCAGGGAATTGGTTTAGTTAAGTTAGTTTAATTTAGAACGTAACTCCTGGAGTCGGGAATTGTTGAGGACGTTGAAGGAAATACCTTCGCTCTTCTGAGAAGAGGATTGAGATCTTTCCTGGAGGTACAGCATCCAGTTTGCCCGCGTTTGCTGCCTTCAGCAGCACAGCACTGCTGTCGAGCTCCTCAATGATGCAAATCCCCTGTCCTCATGAGCTTGGACCAGACCCTGGATGCCAAATGAGGTGGATGATCAGAGGCAATTTGACACCTGCTTTTCATTCACATTTACTCTGGAAGCTCTTTCTGGTTTTTCTGAACACGTCCTGCAAGTGTCTCCCCTTGTAAAACATCCCACTGAGCCTCTTGTCAGCCCTTCAGTGAAACAGTGGTGGCTGCAGCTTTGCTCTGTGGTGTGGCACACCCGAGGTCAGTGGCAAAGTAAAGTAATTGTACTCAGACTGCACTTTTAATATGTGTGTGCTTCCTTACCTGGGTCTCAGAGCAATCTGTACTGTGCATCCGCTTGTCTCATCGTTTCCATGGGATTGAGTGTGGTTAAAATCCCGCGAAGCTCCTTAACTTCGCAGGTCAGCTCTGAGCACTGTGTGACGATCAGTAGCGATCCCGTTCTGTTTCCCGTGGGTTACTTGCACACGTGGAGAAAAAATATCATTGATTTGCATTAATCGATCCCTTAATTGACAAGTATCAGGAGCTGAATTAGTTACAGTAGCTGAAGTCTCCTCAGACATCCCTCTGGATCAGCTGGAGCAGTACCAGAGGTGCCAGCGCTTCTCTTTGTTGAAGGTCTCTGTATTCATTCTCTCCCTGGGGCTCTCAGTCCAACATCTTTCCCCTCTTCTGGTTCCCTTTGCAGAGCAACAGGTATTCATTGCAACAGGCTGATAAGGAACAAGGATTTTCAAAGGAGGCTTCGTATTTATTTACTCGTTGCGCCTAATTTTGCCCTGGGCTTATCGTGTTTGTCCTTAGAAGAGAGAAAGAATAGGCAGAGACGGGCTTGCTGCAGAATGTAGTTACTCCCTAATCAGTAAGGAAGAGAATAATTTAGAAAGATAATGATGTGCTTAATGACCACAGTTTTTCCCTCAAACCAAGACCATAAAATTGTTATCCTCATTCAAGAGCTGTAGTTGCCTGCTTAAAGTGGCTCAGCACGTTAATGTTTTCTTCTTTCTAGCACAATCACCCCCCTGCTCACTCTAACCATGCGTTTATGGGTCCTGGTACCTCTGGGCATTGCTGTTCCTACAGGATGGCGGAGTGTCTCGAGAACCTACCAAACTTAGTCATTATTCATGGTGATGAGGAAGGCAGAGAGGAACCCAGGTCACTGCAGCACAGGTCTGGCCCATCCCCTCATCACTGGGCAGTATGTGCATTCTTGGGTCTGCCTGTGACGTGGCTACGGGGACGCTGTGGCCTTAGAGGGATTTTATGTCCTCGTTTCTAGGCCTGTTGCACACATACGTGCTGCTCCCAGGTGTTCAGCAATGGCTACCCTTTGCCTCAGTTTCCTTGCTTACAAAATCAGCCTCTTTTAC
>NW_010393255.1:439-687 GCF_000710305.1 Buceros rhinoceros silvestris | reverse complement strand
GGTCCCCAACATCTCCAGGGGGTTCCTGTGGGGTCTCCAACATCTCCAGGGGGTTCCCAACGTCTCCACGGGGTCCCCATGGCGTCCCCAACGTCCCCATGAGGTCCCCAACATCTCCAGGGGGTTCCTGTGGGGTCTCCAACATCTCCAGGGGGTTCCCAACGTCTCCTGGGGTCCCCATGGGGTAGCCGATGTCCCCAGGGTGTCCCCGTGGGGTTCCTGATATCCCTGCGGTGTTCCCACCATCT
>NW_010393255.1:0-314 GCF_000710305.1 Buceros rhinoceros silvestris | reverse complement strand
TGATGTCCCTGCGGTGTTCCAAACATCTCCAGGGTGTCCCCAGAGGGTCCCCAACGTCTCCAGGGGGTTCCTGTGGGGTCCCTGATGTCCTTGTGGGGTCCCCAGCATCTCCAAGGGGTTCCCTGGAGGGATCCCCATGGGGTCTCTGATGTCCCTAGGGTGTCCCCAACATCTCCAGGGGGTCCCTGGTGGATCCCCAACGTTTCCAGGGGGTTCTCAATGTCTCCATGGGATCCTCATGAGGTCCTCAATGTCCCTGTGGGGTCCCCAATATCTCCAGGGGGTTCCCAGTGTCTCCACGGGGTCCCCATGAG
>NW_010393254.1:5071-6243 GCF_000710305.1 Buceros rhinoceros silvestris | reverse complement strand
GTCCTTCCATACGGTACTCTCTCAAGTCTGTGAAACACGATGTGTGGGGTTTGGTTTTTTTTTTCTGCAGAATTGCAAGATCTTGGTGGATTTGAAGGCTTTCAAGAACAAAGTTGCTTCTCCCTTAAACGTGGTGCTGTATTGAAACATTCCCAGTGGATTGTCATTGCCAAGTGAAAGATGTTGTTTAAATCTCAGCATCTGTTGATAATCACCTGCATGTTCTGTTTTTATCCTTGGAGATTACTTTGTTGAAAGGTCAAGTGCTTAAAAGCTTGAAAGTGTTAAAAACAATCCAACAAAGTTGTTTTCATAAGTTTTTCTTTGTTTTCTTTTTGACGAGACCCAAACTTTATGCGTAATGCACTGACTGTTACCATTATCGTCCTGAATATTTGCTACCTTTCTTTTTAAAAGGATGATACTTTTTTGAATGCAAATAGACCTAGACCAAAATAAACTCTGCAATGCTCTGTGAAATAAACCGTCAGTATTCCCCTGCCAGTCTGTGACATTGTCGTGTGTTCTGGGGTCACTTGTAGAATGATGGTGCCTTGATCTTCTCCCTGTGTTTCTGCTTCTTTGTGCTTTGTGAGGGAGCTAAAGGTCTGGCAAGAGGGAGGTTTGGAGATCCGTTGTGCTTGAGATTGGTACAGTTGTGTTTCATCTCCTCTTGATGATACCAAGTTGGTTGGTGTGGTTGACATGCCTGAGGGATGGGATCCATCCAGAGGGACCTGGACAAGCTGCAGAAGTGGGTCTGTGTGAACCTCAGGATGGTCAACAAGGACAAGGGCAAGGTCCTGCCCCTGGGCTTGGGCAGCCCCCAGGTATCAGCCCAGGCTGGGGATGAAGAGCTGGAGAGCAGCCCCCAGGAGAAGGACTTGGGAGTGCTGGGGGGAAAAAACTGGACAGCAGCCGGCAACATGCGCTCACAGCCCAGAAGCCCCTCGTGTGCTGGGCTCATCCCCAGCAGCGTGGGCAGCAGGTGGAGGGAGGGGATGCTGCCCCTCTGCTGCGCTCTGCTCTGCTCTGGGGAGACCCCCCTGCAGTGCCGGGTCCAGCTCTGGGCTCCTCAGCACAGCAGAGCCAGGGAGCTGCTGGAGCGGGGCCACAGGAGGCCCCAGCAATGCTGGCAGGGTGGAAGCCCTCTGCTGGGAGGCCAGGGGAGA
>NW_010393254.1:0-4845 GCF_000710305.1 Buceros rhinoceros silvestris | reverse complement strand
ATCCCCTGGCCGAGGTTGCTCCGAGAGGGTGCAGAAGCCCCATGGCTGGCCCCATGTCAGGTCGGGTTGGCCCTTGTGTCTCTGAGCAAGCTGCTCTGGTTGCAGATGTCCCTGCTCCCTGCAGGGGGTTGGACTGGATGAGCTTGAAAAGTCCATTCAGCCCAAAACTGTTCCATGATTCTACTGTTCTCTTCCACCCAGGTTTTATAAGACAGCAGCTGATCAGCAGTCACGTGGAGACCTGAGACGTGGTCACCTGTGCAGACCGGAGTCTTGAACAGTAACTTCAGTGTTTGTAGCCACGTGGGGGCAATGATGCACCCGTAGAACCAATCAGGCAGCATTTTATACCAAACAAATGGGAAGCAATTTATTTTTAACACATTGTGCGAGTCATTGCCCCAGGGTGCTGTGGAGGCCAAAAACCGTAAGAGGAATAAATAGCTCCTACATCTATTAGCACTTACTAAACACAGGAGTCCGGATGGAGATCCAGCTTGGGAAGTTCCTCAGCAGTTCTTTGCTAAATGTGTACGTTAAGGGAAAGGCTTGCTTGATTCTTACTCTATTTTTTTGTATTTTACCCCATCCTCTGCGCCCAGCTGCAGCCAGAGGGTGCCTAGGGTGAGATGGGGATCTCAACTGGGTCAGCGTGAGATTGTTTATTGTCGAGCAGCTGTTTTCAGCCCCTGAATGGCTGAAAGGGATTAAAGTAAACACAAAACTATCTCGCTGGTTAGTGATGGGTTGTCAGTACCGTGTCATGAATTTGACTGGCTCTGGGAATACCATTTGAGTCCTAAATATTAAATTGCTCCAGGGGAAGGGGTAGAGCTCCTGATATCTGCGATACTGAGTAATCCCCAAATGGGGGCTGTCGTTGATGTACCCTGGGGCAAGATACTGAAGAGTTGAAAGGAGAGATGAGAGTCCCTAGGCCGTGTCTGTTATTCAAATAAAAGAGCTGAGGATTGGTTGCTGGCTGTAAGCCCAAATGGCTTGGGACAGCCAACACTGTGCTATTTAACTCTTCTTCTTCCTTTCTAAAACTGCCCTTATAAACAAGAGCTTAGTGGTGCAGCCGGGATAGTTCTCATGGTATCTGGGAACCTTTCCAGCCCTTCAATTTGCTAGTAGAGTTGTAGTTCTGGGATCTGGGAGGTGATGCTGGTGTGACCAGGTCCTAGGCCTACACAGTTATCTGCCATAAGAAGGAGCCCTTATATCTCTACTAAAGCCTTCACATGATGCAGCGGCTGGGAGCTTTCGAAGTCCAAACACACTCTCTTTTTTTCTGGACCCTGTTTCTATTCTAGTTATTTTTCTGTCCTCACTGATCTATTTGGTTGTCCTGCTTCGGTCTCTTCTGCTGGAAGCTGGTAACTGCCCTTCACTTCTGCTAACTGGCTGAGGGTGAGAAGAAGGTGTCCTCATTCTTTCCATGGCAAGTTGGGACCATGGATGATGGTGCTAGGAGTGCATGGACAGCTGTCCTGGATGGGATGCATTTCCTTTTCTTGGATGTATGGTGGGGAGGACAGACCACATTGTGATCACGTCCTAGTGACCATCTTCCTCAAAATGTCTCACCTTGGTCTTCTTTACCTGATTTATCCAAAATTCTTCTACCTTTCCTCTTGTCCTTTCCATTTTTTAAAGCTTGTTTTCTTTTCAGCTTAGCCGCATCCCTTCTCCTTCCTACTTCTTTTTCTTCCTGACATGCTCATGACACAATCTCCTCCTTTCATCTCCTGGCATGCTCATGACATGTTCTCCTCCTTGCTCCTCAATACGGAGTATTCTGCTGCTCCTTCAGGAGACTTTGGTCCTACATTCACAGAGAGCTTTCCCCAACAGACACCTGAAGTTCCTGGTCTTTTATACTTGTATTTCACTTTTCCATCTTTTTAATGCTTGTGGCTTTGTGCCTAATGGCTTCCATGGGCTTTGTGCCAGGGGCTGAGCACTTTTAACGTGAAGAAGAGATTTTGAGAGTCCTAATCCACTGTAAGATCACTGCTACTGGTGTCTGTATCTACCCTGGGAGAAGACTTATGACACTGGGAGCAAAGGAGAGGTTGAGCTTCTGCCCCTGCAATGAGGTGTCCTTCCAGCGGTGCTGCCTAGCAAACACCCCGTGTCCTGCAGCTCTGTGGGGGATTTAATGCCCTCTGTTTCATGCCAAGAGGCTGTAAGTGTGGGTTGTAGCCCAGCCTTTGCACAGTGACAGCTGCCCTTTGTCCTGATGACCCACTCCTGGTCATCCCTAGTTCCATCCATGCACAGACACTGTTGTGTCCCTGGTTGGTGCAGCCTGGCAGTGCCAAGTCTATCAGGCTAGAAGACCCTAAGAGCAAATCCCTCAACCCTCCCAGCCCTCTGCACAGGCTGGGAAACCACAGTCCCTTCCAGGTTGCCTGTGATTCATATGCAAATGTTGGGAGCAAGCAGGATGCCAGCTTGTGCCCGCATCCCAGCGATGGAGAGGAGCAGAAAGGAGCCAGCCAGCCCTGCAGAAAGGAAATTTCACTGGGATGACAACGTGCAGGGGCTGGTTTTTATTAATATTTCTCTTGCGTCTAGTGTGAAATGACACAAGTTGTTCGAAGCAATGCTGAGCAAAGGAGGGAAGGTTGGAGGCTGCATCTCATTAGGGGGTTTGACAGTCTTCAGCACAGGGTTACCTCGTGGAGCTTCCCCAGGACTGCTTTGATCCCTGCTACGAGCATTTAAAAATTCAGCCAGCAACTAGGACGGAGTTAGAGGGGAGGGTGCAGAAAAGCCACACGGGGCAAACCTCCCCTTCTGTCCTCATCATCCTCAAGTACCTAATCACCTTATTATCACGCGTTAATGAGGGGGACTGCAGCTCCTCCCTGACCCGCTCCTTTTCTGCTCCGGACGTCTTTTTGCTCACAGAGCCATTATTTTGTTTATCGGTTTCCAGTGAGACAGAATCTCTATCAAATGAATCGTTCCACCTGGACCTCAATTTGCTCTCCAGATGGCTCGGCCCTCTTAAGCTGCCCTGGTGTGATCTATTTTCCCGGAGCTGCGATGGGTTTTCCCTGGGTCCTGGCTCCTCCCTGGATGGCTGTTATTGACAGCTGCATGGCTAATGGCCTGTAGCTCTCTGGCATGTCATTCAGGAGAGACAAAAGCAGATTTCTCCCCCACCTCTCCGGCAGCGAGGATAAAGGCGATGCTTTTGTGCTTCCCCAAGCCTTGCGGCAGAAGGACTGAGTGATTTGCGGAGGGGACCTGTCTCCGTGCAGAGCCCCGATGTGGATGGGAGCTCTCCGAGAGGGAAGTTGAATCTTCGCTAGGTCCCGCCTGGAGAACACAACCTGTGGGCCAGGTAACATTGGACTTCATGGACGAGCAGCTGGGGAGGCTTGCAAAAAAATAAACGTAGCATTCACTGCTGGGTGGTACTTGGATGGAGAGGGTGACCCAGAGAGGAGCGTGCACGGGTGAGGGCAATGGGGCAGACCCGCAGCTGAGGTTTGTATTAATTGGGCAGGGAGGGGGTGTCTCTTTGTAAGGAGGTCAGCCTGAGCTGTTTCTTCCCAACACTGAGCCGTGAGGGGCTGTGTGTGACCCTGATGACTTGGAAACGTGTGCGGATGAGGGAGAGAAGTGGGGATATGGATGTGTTTTTCTGTCTTGGCTGGAGCCGCACGTCGGCAAAACGTGGAGCCTGTCGTGCTCTTTGCAAAGGAGTCTCTAGAGAGTTGCGTTTGATGTGATTAAATCACTTCGAACTGACTAACAGCGGTTCCTTGCTGTATGCTCTCCTGAGCATCCATCGGTGGCATTCGGGGTGCTCGGAGCCTTCACCACTCCCACAGGATTTCTTAGATAATCAGTTAAGGTTTGTCATGCTCCTTCATCGCTCTTTAGGTCTCTGCTTCTCCCCAGTGGCACGGGCAGAGGTGTTTCCCTCACTGCTAGGGGATGCCGGAGGCAGAAAGGATACAGGACACTTTCTCAGGATAGTGGGGTGAAGACACTCAGGATTAAATTTGCTTGTCCTACACGCAGCTACACTGCTGCAGATACAGCCAGGAGGTGTCCTCTGGCGAATCTGAGCACCTTTGGGGTCTGCAGTCAGATGTGATGGCTGTCCAGGAGATGCAGGTGTAGAAAAAGAGATGAAGGACTATAGCTAAGACAGGGATTTTGTCTCATGAGAAATTAATGATAATCCTCCAGGGATGTGCTCCCTGCCTTCCTGCTGGGTACTGTGTGGATACCATGAAGCCACTGATGTCTGGTAACTTGTCAACCCAGTGGGGACTTGTGCTCCTGCCAGAGGCTTGTGGTGAGATGCTCCAGACCCTGACTCAGGTGGCCCTTAAGAGCCTCAAACAGGCTTTTTGCTGTTAGAGAGCTTCAGAAAAGCGTTCTAAACCTGCATGGCTGTGGTAGAAGCTGTGATCAGGACAGCTCTGCTGATGGTCCTCACTGGCACCTGCACTCAAGGAATGGTGCTGACTCTCCACTATGCTTTTAAAATGCAGGTGGTGGCATTGCTGTGCCCCTTTTATTTAACGACCAGCTGGTGAGAGCAGTTGGGCAAGTGCAGGGCAGGTTCTCCCCTCCTCACTCTTCCCCCCAGCATCTGGGGCTGTGCAACAGTGATGGGTCAGGGCAGGCTTTTGGGCAGAAGAGGAGGAAATGGGGCAGTGTCAATCTGTTGTTGAGTCCAGGATGGTCAGAGCAGTAGCTGAAGGTTTGGGGTCTTTGATACACTCATTATTGCCAGAGATAGTCAATTTTTGTTGCTATTTCAATGCCATGATGCTTCTCTGCATTGCAGACATTCCCCACCCCACCCACCCA
>NW_010393253.1:1709-7272 GCF_000710305.1 Buceros rhinoceros silvestris | reverse complement strand
TCAATGCTGGCGACCTCTGCCTGTTCAAGGAGGGCAACATTAGTCAAGTAGTCAGTCCAGTGGATGTTTAGGGTTGTCCGGAGACAGCGCTGATGGAAGCGTTTGAGGAGTCGCAGGTGGTGGCGGTAGACGACCCATAATTCAGACCCAGATAGAAGAGTAGACAGTACAGCGGCTCTGTAGACACTGATCTGTACTTTTCTTCAGGTGTTTGTTGCACCAGACTCTTTTATGGAGGTTTCCGAAAGCTCTGTTTGCCTTTGCTATTCTGTTGTCTATCTCTTTGTCGATCATGGCATCTGAGAAGATGATGCTACCCAGATAGCTGAACTGCTGGACTGACTGCAGCTCTGACTCGCCAATGGTGATGTGGGGATGATGGTAATCATCTTGTGGTGCGGCACCCCCTTGCCGTGGGGAAGGAGCTTGCGTGCCCTTGTGAGGTTGAGAGCTGTGCTGGTGGTGGCATATGCCTCCGGTAGGGTCTCCCAAGCCTGACAGGTCTCAACTGAAGGGTCAGACAAAGTGTGTCCACGGGCAGGATGGGCTCACTAGCCTTTGGGCAGCCATCCTAGGAGAAGGACGGGCAGGAGGATCTTTACTAGCAGATTATCTGGCTTAGTGAATTGTGCTCTAAACTAATGACCTTGGTGAGTAGTGCCCAAAGCTGTGACACCTACATATCCATGTGCAACAGAGAGGATACCTGAGCAATGAGGAATGCTCCCCAAGCCTTTCCAAAGTCAGGAACCCTAAGTTCAGCCACCTCAAGTGCACATACACCAATTCATGTCGTCTAGGCAGCAAACAGGGGGAACTGGAGCTCCATGCCCAGTCTGAGAATTGTAATGTCGTAAGAAGCACAGAACTTTGGTAGGAAGTCTCACATGACTGGAAGAGCACAATGGATGCACATGGATGGCTACAAACCCTCTCAGAAAGTTTGAAAAGGAAGAAGAGGAATTGAAGCTGCTCTTCACGTACAAGAGAAATATGAGTATATGGAGGTGAGCTATGGGACCAGGAAAGTTCTATCAAACGCTTTTGGATTGAGATTAGGAGGCTCATCACCAAGGTATCAGAGGCAGCCCGAGTGCCCCTCATCCACTTCTCTTGCCTCCTTTTCCTCAGGAACTAGGTGGGCGTGAACCTCTTCTGTTCTGCAGTGAGAATGCTCCTCAATGAACCTCTTTGCTGATATTCCTCTGTCCTCTGCTGTGGTTTGTATCTTCATGTCATAACAGAAGGAAGTGGGAACAACATCCCAGGGGAAGGCCAGGCTGCTCTTTATAGGGTGACGAAGGCTGTGTGACTCCAGGCACGGCTTCCAACTTCCTGCTCACTAATGGCCTTGGCTCCTTTCTGATAACGTAACCAGGCTGCTCCTTATCTACCTTTGTGCTCTGCTTCCTCTCTGCCTTTTCTGCCAGGTGCACATCAACTCTTGGACATGTCCTGCTACAACCCTGTGTGCCCTGTCTGTGTCCCTGTCTGTGACACAATTCAAGTCAGACATGGATAGACTGGAGAGGGTCCAAAGAATAACCAGGAAGATGATCAGAGGGATGGAGAACCTGCCCTATGAGGAAAGAATGACCTCGTCACGGTATCCCAATACTTAAAGGGTGGCTTATAAAGAGGACAGAGGCTCATCCTTCACAAGGAGCCACATGGAGAAGACAAGGGGTTAACAGGTCAAAGTCACGCTGGGAGAGGTTCATCTTGGTACAAGAAAGAAACTTTTTACAGTGAGAACAGCCTGGAACAGCCTTCCCAGGGGTGTGATAGAGTCCCCATCGCTGGAAGTTTTCAAGCTGCAAGAGGACAGGGTGTGAGCTAAGCTCTTTCCTGTGAAAGATTGGACGAGATGATCTTTTGATGTCCCTTCCAACCAGGGCTGCCTGAGTTCCTGTCCATCCTGTCCCAGTTTTTCCTCCGTGGCCTGGTTGCAGAGCAATGGGATGATGGAGCTGCAGTGTGGGAGCACACAGGAGTCCTGTGGTGGGTGGAGCCAGGCTGTGTAGGCAAGAGACTGGGAAGGGAATGAGGGGCAATTGCCCTTTCTGTGAGAGAGCAGCTGGAGTGTGTGGAGCTCTGCTGGGGGATGTCTAGTGAGCTAGTGATAGCCTAGATCAACATTGTGGTGAAAGGCTACTAGAGATCACCCGAGCAGAAGCAAGGATTAGAGGAGGCCTGATTCAGAGAGATGGAAGAAGCCCCATGATCACTGGCCCTGGTCCTCCTGGGGTACTTGAACCATGTCACATGTCTGTTGGCGGGACAGCACAGCAGAGCACATGCAGTGAAGCTGTTTTCTGGAGTGTACAGATGAAAACTTCATGACACAAGCGACTGATGAGCTGGACATCCTGCTCGCAGATGAGGGAGAATCAGTGGTGGGTGTGGAGGGCACATGCAGTGAAGCTGTTTTCTGGAGTGTACAGATGAAAACTTCATGACACAAGCGACTGATGAGCTGGACATCCTGCTCGCAGATGAGGGAGAATCAGTGGTGGGTGTGGAGGTGAGGGTCAGCCTGGGCTGCAGTGATCATGCAGAGTTTGAGCAGAACTGGAAGGAGGAGGGTTAAATCCAGCCAGGTCTTTGGTGGTTGGCTGCAAGGCAAGGCTCTTCCTAGACTTCTCAGGAGAAGTCTGGGCTGGGTTTCCTAGAAAGGGGCATGGAGGGGCTGCAGCAGCAGTAGCAGTCTCTTTCTCAAGCACACACAAACCCCACAAACATGCTGTTACCTTCTTCCTTCCCTCACAGACTCTCCCATAGGCAGAAAGAGATGGGGAAAGAGATTTTTTTTTGTTTTGGAAGAAGTACAATGACCATTGAAGGAATTAAAATTTCAACATGGAAAGGCAGAACTCAGAGTGTTTGGATACCTGTTATTGTTCAGGGGGTGCAGCAGCACTAACAACAGTTGATCAAACATACGTGGGAAGAGAGCAGCACTGCACCAGAAGCTGCACTGCCAAGGGTGTTTTTCCCGGGATATGATGACAAATTTCTCCTGTGCACTCCTGGCTTTGACTCCATGTGCATAAACACACATGTGCTTATGCTGAGGACGGATCAGTTTCAGATCCATTTCTTTATCTGCAAGTGTAGATTTTCATGGAAGCGAATCCATATCCTTGTCTGCATGCACACATTGCCCTGGGCATCCTCTACAAAAAGAGGTCAGTTACCCCCAAAGTTCTCCCTGTTTACTACATTTGGCTCAGTGGAAGACTTGCTGCAGTGGGTTAATCTAAGAGCCATCCAACACAGTAGACAGTCTGTCAGGCTGGTGTCAGGTGTCTGACAAAGGCTGTAGATCCACAAATACTTCATTTCTTCTGTTACCACCCTCTTTTTTCATAGGCGTCTACAGCTTTGGGACTTCCCCAAGCAGTTATTAAGGATATCTTTTAAAATCACTGCTTTTACCTGTCTTCTCCATAGGGAAGGTTGTGACTTTTGGATCTTAAGCATCTAGTTTCCTAAGATCACCTATAGTGTCTCCAGGGAATCCATGACCAGTAACTTTTCTGTGTTGGAAGAAAGGTTGAATGGGGTGTTTCCATCTATGGAAGAACAGAGTGGCCACCAGATCCTTTAAGAGGAAAGCCACTTTCCTGTCAGATGTATCCCAGAACCCGCTTTCCTGCCAATAAAAGCCATGGACACAGCCTCTTATGAATGTGTGATGAAATCATGTGGACATGCTGGGAACTAGGCTTGGAGTGAGCTATTCCCAAAATACACATGGATATCTTTTTGGGGAGGTCAAGCAGAATTATGCTGGAATGGTCAGCGTAGCTTCTGGAAAGAATCAGGGTAAGACCCTTCAGCAAGGGCTGAAGGAATTCAAACAATCCTGCATTCGCAAACCACCTGCTAGTTCCTCTCCAAAATGTTTCGTCTGCCTAGGACACTTTCCTAGAGAAGAGGGGTGGATGCTCCCTTTCTTCTCATTTCTGAAGCAGAACTCAAGGAGAGATCTTCAGTGTCACCTGGTGGAACACAGAGAGCCTTAACATCCTCTTTAACATGTCGCTGGCGGTGCTGGAGTGCCTCCTGCAAGACTTTGGAGGGGATGCACCAGGACAGAGGAAGAAAAACCAAAGGTAGAAATCAACAGAACAAACCCAGGTGTGTGGCTTGTGGAAGGATATGAAGACAGGTGTGTTTCCGTGGACAACCAGATGGAAAAAGGCTGTTTAACCGCATCTGAGGTCTCAGTGACAAGCAGGTTGTGGACTCACTGCTCTGGGAAGATTTGGCAGCAAGTGAAGGGTGTGGGAGAGGCACCTGTTTGTACCCAGGCCTGTTGCAGGAGGTACTTAGAGCTTGTTCTCTAAGTACCTGCCAACAGTTCAGGAGACTGAAAATGTCACATCAGCCAACTTGACCACATTACTGGAGGACTGAGGCAATAAGGAGGGGAAAACGCTTTGAAGTGAACAGCAGATGAACAATGGAAAACATAGCGGCACTGGTGTCAACACCAGGGGTTAAAAATGAGAAATACCCCTCTGTGTTTGGTAACAACAAGCAATAATGCAACAACGATAATGCAGACAAAGATATGGAGTAGTACAGCATGGAACCACGTGGATTTGTGAGCAGGATGAAATAATCCTGTTTCCTTCTGTGTTTTAGAAACAGATTTGAGGATTCAGAAACTGCTTCACAATTCCACACAATCATTAATCAAAATCATTAAAGTAAGGTAAAAATCAAATTAAAAACCAACTGTAGACAACAATAACTAGATGTTGTCCACCTTCAAACTCATCTAAAGGCACATATAAATAAATCAAAAGTCCAAAGCACGGTCAATTCAGTGGTCAAATAATCTAGTTCACCAGTTCAAAGAAACTGGGGAAAAATGGTGCATATAGTCAGGAAAAACCTCCCCAGACCCTTATAAAAATCAAACAAGAAATTAAAAAAATCAAGTATCTGAGTAAATAAACAACATTATCACATGGAGGCAAACAGAGCCCATTAAACCACTGGCAGCTAAACCAAACTAATTTTTGAACTATTCATAAACATGGACTGATTCTTTATTTGGCATGAAAATGGGCTTTGAGAAAAATACTTGAAGATCCAGAAGGCATTAGGAAATGTAGAACGAAACTAAATGGAAAATTACTCACTAGGGCAGCTGATCCCCAGATATTCTTCAAAATGTTTCACCCTAACTCCTATGGTATTTGTTAAGATCAGTAATTGGGTCCTTTAAGTGAGAAGAGCTTCCACAACTCAAAAGAATCAATTTCTTTTTCTTTTTGACAAGCATGGGCAATATTTTAGTTGAGAGATAGACCCTACATCCCAAAGAAAGCAATGCTGATAATGTTATTTTAGTGTACAGCAACCTCTCTGGAAATATAGAGCAACCTCTCTCAGAAATGGAACAGTGTAGAGGAAGGGGGAAAAAAACCCAGCTCTTCAAAGGACATGAAAGAGGAACAATTATCACCTGGTGCTGAACAAAGCGTGTATGTTTTTGTAGAACTGCCTAGCACTGTGTGGGCTACGTACCACAGTGACCGAACAAGGC
>NW_010393253.1:0-1604 GCF_000710305.1 Buceros rhinoceros silvestris | reverse complement strand
ACCGCTGCACACAAACTGTCTCCCTCACAGACTTCTCTTGAAGGGGGAAACATGCTGCCTACATAGTCCCTGTTTCCTCACACAACTGTGTGCACACACATAGGTTTGATTCCCTGAATGACCCAGACAGCAGAAAGACCTTTCTATGCAAGACCAGTTTCCTCAACACCCAGCATCAGATCTTGGGCCTTGCAAACACGCTGGTTTAGACATCTGACCATCAGTTTCGTCTGCCTAGGACACTTTCCTAGAGAAGAGGGGTGGGTGCTCCCTTTCTTCTCACTTCTGAAGCAGAACTCTAGGTGAGCAATGGGGACTGACCTGCTGTGTTTGGATGTTGCCATTTAAGCTTAGCATTGTGTTCTTCTCTTTGTCTCAGAGCACAGAGGAGGCGAGATTTATTCATACTTGGTTGGTAAGAACAAAGATCCTTTTAACTTCATACCCACAATGGCCAGAAGCGGATGCATGAATAACAAAACAGGGCACTAGAAAGGATACTTCTTGCTAGCGATCTCCCAGCCACTAGATATCCGAACAAGGACTTTGAATCACACATGGTTCCTTTGTATTTACTGTTTCTGAGTTCATGTGTTTATGTGTTCATAATTTTGGCCTTCTGCCACCTTTGCTTGACTTACTGCTTTGTCAAGATGAACCATTCTTGAGCCTGAATGAGCTAAGCTAGGAAAATCAAACAGCTCTCCTAGACCCCTCCCCTGTCTGTCGCGACCCACGGCAGGCTCTGGGCTGAAGTGGAATGAATCACTCATACGCCAATATGGTGTGTAGTGAGACCCGTTTATTGTTTACAATACATCCCAATTTATAGACTCTTGTTCACCTGACTAGCTACATGGTGATTGGATAGTGTCTCTGTTACACAGACAGCATGCATCTCTTAAAGCACTATAATTGGATAAAAGGGGTTAGTTCCCACGTGGTTAGTGTTTTGGTTAGAGTTAACAAAACAAGGCTAGTAGAGATATAATTTCCCACACGATAGTGTTGCAGCTGGGTTTCGGCTGCCAAGTTTCTCAGAGAGAGTAGCATTTTTTCATAGTTCTAATTTCTGCTAGAAAAATACACCAACATCTGCCCCTTCTCGAATAAAAAAGAAAAAAGATGCGTTGGATGCATCGATGGAGGCAGAATAAGAGGTAACTGAATATAACAAGAGTGACAATTATTGAGAAGAATATTTGGAGACGCCATTAAAGTGATTCCATCAGCCAGGGTTCTAGGCCCCAGCCACGTAACCAAGAGTCAAAAGGGAAGTACTAATTTTAATGTGGTGCGTATTGTCATGCAGCCGAACCAGTTGCTTATGAATACTGTTAGAATGGTTAAATAGGTTCAAACAACACTCCTAGTTAGTATCACTCTGTCAAACCCACACTGTCTACACATAATTTGTATCTAAAGTCTACAATGCCAGCCGTGTGAGTCGCTGGATCGTGCCGCTTCGGTGGTAAACTTGTTCTGCAATGATTTCAGCTGGTTAGGAGTCCAGCACACTTGCTCTACCGCTCGTTGCCAGCGACGGAGTTGACGACGGTGTGATGAAGAGTTTCGTGGTCATCCTTTGACTCTTCTGGTGGCTG
>NW_010393252.1:913-1262 GCF_000710305.1 Buceros rhinoceros silvestris | reverse complement strand
CCCCCGAGGAGGGCGTGGGCCCTGGGGAGGACCTCGACCCCGCGCTGGGGGGTGAGCAGGGAGGCGGTTTTTGGGCGAGCGGTGAGTAGTGAGTGAGTAGGGGAGTGGGAGAGTGGTTGCGGTGGTGGGGGTGGCCTGAGGAGGAAGCGAGTAATGAGTGAGGAGCAGTGAGTAATGAATGAGTAACGAGTGAGTAATGAGTGAGTAGGGAGTGAGTAGAGAGTAAGAAATAGATGAGTAGATGAGCAAGCTGGGAGGCTACAAGGACCATAGAGTTGCCCAAGGGTGTGTAATAGTGAGTAGGGAGTGAGTAGTGAGTAGACAAGCAAGCTGTGAGGGTGGAGGGGAC
>NW_010393252.1:549-791 GCF_000710305.1 Buceros rhinoceros silvestris | reverse complement strand
AAGCAAGCTGTGAGGATGTAGGGACCATAGAGTTGCTATGTTGTGTGCAGTGAGTTAAGGGTGAGTAGATGAGGAAGCTGGGAGGATATAGGGACTGTAGAGTTGCCCAGGGATGTGTAGTAGTGAACAATGAGTAGAGAGTAATGAGTGAGTAATGAGTAATGACTGAAGAGGAAGCAGTGAGTAACATTACTACTTGAGTTCGAAGTGAGTACCTCTCACGAGACGAGAAAGCTGCGAGG
>NW_010393252.1:0-431 GCF_000710305.1 Buceros rhinoceros silvestris | reverse complement strand
AGTGAGTAACTCTCACGAGACGAGCAAGCTGAGAGGCTTAGGGACCACAGAGTTGCCCAGGGATGTGGAGTGAGTAGGGAGCGTGTAAGTGAGGGAGTAAGAGGGGAGATGGAGTCGGTTGGAAGTGCTGAGTAGTGAGTAAAGTGTAAGTAGTAAGAGGTTTGTTCCCAACTGGTCCTCACCACAAGAGGCCTCGGTGGGGGAGGCCAGGACCAAGCAGTGAGTGAGTAGCTTGTGAGTAAACCACGAGTAACAGGAGTATAACCTATGAGTGGCAAGTGAGTAACCTGTGAGTGGCGAGAGAGAAAATGATCAGTGGCGAGTGAGGCAATGCTGAGTAGCTTGTGAGTAAACCATGAGTAGCGGGGAAACAGCCCTCAGCTCGGCTGGATACCTATTCTGACCCCCCCGTGACCCCCATTTAACCCATT
>NW_010393251.1:466-1448 GCF_000710305.1 Buceros rhinoceros silvestris | reverse complement strand
CCGCGCGGGCACCGTGACCGTTTTTCCTGTTCGGTTTGGAAATACAAGAGGGTCCTGCCAGCACCCGGGCAGGTCCTGCCCAGCGAGCGGGGGAGATGCTGGGGAGGCGCTGCCTGCCCTTCCATGCTTGCCCTGGGGCCCAGAGAGCCCCTCGGGCGGTGGGCAAGGCCCTGCGGAGGCCCCGGGGCCCTGTGCGGGGCCTGAGGCACCCGCTGGTTTGAGGCCATCCGATTTAACGCATTTTTGCACCGCACTCCGTTCTTACGCCCAAATGTTTGTTCTAAAGACGATTTGTGTGACTCTGGCTTGTCACAGATCAGGAGCAGGCGAACCGCAGCTGCTGCGGCATCCCCTGGTTAGCGCTAACCTGGGGCAGGTACAGACAGCTTATGCTTGAATTATGGTGAATTTTTGGGAGGCTGCCGTCGCTGTGCAACAAGGAAAGGAAAGGGAAGGAGAGGCTGAGGTGTCCCTTCAGAGCCCTTGGAGGAAGGTGCTGGAGAGCACGGTGACATTAGAGGGCACTCTCGTCCTTGCGCTGTGACCAGATCCGCTGTCTTCAATGTCATTTTGATTTAGAAAATAAAAAGGGAGAAAAAGCTGTGTGCACTGCAGCCCGCCCAGGGGCACCCAGGCTAATCTGCTCCGGGAGGGCGATGTCTGAACCGCACCGAGTTGTGCGCGGGGAGGAAGGTGCTGGAGAGCACGGTGACATTAGAGGGCACTCTCGTCCTTGCGCTGTGACCAGATCCGCTGTCTTCAATGTCATTTTGATTTAGAAAATAAAAAGGGAGAAAAAGCTGTGTGCACTGCAGCCCGCCCAGGGGCACCCAGGCTAATCTGCTCCGGGAGGGCGATGTCTGAACCGCACCGAGTTGTGCGCGGCAGGTACACTCGCACTGCGGGGGTGGAGTAGGGACTCCCCGGCTGCTGGGAGGGTACAAACTTCAGTGAAATCACTCTGCTTTCAAAAGAGGTTGCT
>NW_010393251.1:0-242 GCF_000710305.1 Buceros rhinoceros silvestris | reverse complement strand
GGGTTTGTCCCTGAGGGAGAGCAGCATTCGGAAGATGCATCATGCATCGGCTGCAGGCAGCAGCCCGCCAACCCTGCGCCGGAGCCGGCAGCATGTGCCCAGCAAAAGTTCCCTTCCACAGAGACAGCGCTGAACAAGGGGATTCAGTCCCAGCAGAGATAAGGATAAGAAATCCTTCACCTTCCCTTTTGCAAATACGATAACTGCCCCGCCCCCTCCCGCTCCCTCCCGCTCCTTCCCTC
>NW_010393250.1:18510-19034 GCF_000710305.1 Buceros rhinoceros silvestris | reverse complement strand
CCCTTCCCCTCAACCCCATTATTCAACAAGTTTGGTTTTCTCCAGTCAGAGCCCATGTTCCCCAGATGTCAGCTATGACAGGACATCTTCCTATTGCACTGTCAACTACATACTCGCCCTCTTTCACTATTCGGGAACAGAGATTACACAGGTCTCTCAGAACTGTGAGCTCCTCTACCATCTCTGAATTTACGTTACTCTAACCTCATCCAAGAGGGCTTCCTTGGAAGCCAGACCATATCTAGAGTCTTAATCTACATCCTGTCATACAGTGCTCTTATGTCTCCCATATGGTCTTTCAACATACGTGACCAAACATTCTTCTTTTGGTTTTTATTACACACAGCCCAACGAATTTTGGTCAGACTTCCTGGTTTTGCGCCTTCTGACCTCCAGCATATGGAGTTCTCTTGGCTCGTGTGTTCCTTTACCTGGTCATTATTCATTCACTGAATATCCTAGCTGAGGTATTCAGGAGGGCACTTCAGTAGGTTTCTACATCAACCTCTTTGTTTGCTCTTCAC
>NW_010393250.1:16341-18353 GCF_000710305.1 Buceros rhinoceros silvestris | reverse complement strand
TGGGGGTGATGTTGGGTGGGGGGGGGGGGTATTTCAAAATTAAGTCATATTCCTTTTTGTGTTCTCTCTGCTTCTTTTTGCCAGGGATGTCAGAAGAATAAAAATGTGCATCCCATAGTTATTCCATCACAGTCTGCAAACTTGTCCAAGATTTAAGGAAAATGATGTATTTTAACCTCCCTGCTGCAAATTTACCCCAGATGTTAAAGAAAACGGTACTGCTGGTTACTCCTGAAATGGTGGTCTTCCTTCTGAGCCAATACTAAACCAGACATCCTGTACGGTATTATTAGACAGTGTTGTGCCACGGACTAAGGGTGCAGGGAGGCACAAATCATCAGACAAAATGTGCAACTGAATCCCAGTCATTATAAAATATAAAAAGAACCTTCTGTAGCTTCTCACAGCAGAAGCAGTACATAGCATTAGCATCTTTGCCAAGTTCCACCATGCAAATTTACTCTGACTGGCTTCCCCTGGCAGTTTTATTTGAATTTGTTAGTTCTTCCTTTCTCTGGCAGCACTCTGATTTCCCTGCTCCGCTCACCTCCTCTTTAAGAAGTCCCAAAGTAATCTTTGTGCTTGTCATTATCACAATGATATTAAATATGTTCACAGACATACCTATAAGCAATGTGCTGTAACAGCAAATAAAAACCTCACAGTCTCCATAACTAACATGAAATTACTACAGGGCAAATAATTGACTAAGTAAACAGCAACAGCTTGAAACTCACCAGCTTTTCCCTGAACATGTAGAGATGTACTTCTGTAAGGAGCTCTCTGCTGGTCGGTCCCTCTGCAGGTTAAGTAGTGGCCTTCAGTCTCTATTGGCTGTGGTTAACAGAGTTATGAAATTGTCATCAGTTACAGAAGAGATTATGGTTTTCTTACAGGTGAGATTTTGTCAGTTCTTTCTCTCCCTGTGGGGATAGGAATGGTATTTCAGAAGGCTCTACCATGCCCTGAAGTCCCTTTCTCCACTACGCCCTATTGCCAAATGAACTCCTCATTCAAGGATACAAATTCAGTGGCAATCCCTATGTTGACTACTCACGCTGCACTTGCACTGTACCACCTGGTCATCTTCACACTCCCGCTCCTCCAACATTTTTCCCTTCTGCATTTAGTAGTCCACCCTGCTTCACTTGCAAATCCACGTTCTTGGCTAGTATGATTGCAGCTAGACTAGTGGGTTTATTGCTGCTACAAGCAGTCCAAGAAAAAAACCCAAGATATTCCTTAAACTACATTAGAAATTTTGGCTGGCCTAACACAGGTTGAAACAGGGCCCACCCTGCAAACACCACCTGCCTGGCCCCCAGCAACCAGACTCGCAGCGCTTCCCCTTTTGGGGCTACGAACCAGAGCCACTGCCTCCCAACACACCGGAGAAACGAGGGGCCGCCTCCACTGCAACAGCTGCCTGCAGCAACAAACAAGCATGAACTTGTGGTGAGGGTTAAATCCTACTTGTTTATCAGTCCCTGCCACAGAACAAACTAAAACTGTAGTGGCAACTGAAAGACAGTTTGTCCTTTATTTCAGAGGACACCCCCAATTCATTTCAGTTTTCACACGAGCAGAGAAGATTGAACCAGGCTTCTCTTTGCAGCGCAACAAGGTAACTGCTGATGACAGCTTTATTTTCAGTAAAGAGCACCGGTCTTTCAAGAACAGCCTCACTACTTGAGACAAAATATTGCTTCTGCCTCATCTTAAAAGATAATTTGACACCTGAAGTAAAAACAATAGGAAGCGTATTCACAGCTGAAAGCTTTCCCATTTAAGTGCAACATGAGCCCAGGCCTCAGGTTTTGCATTCCTGGCTCAGGCAAGGAAACAGCACAAAAGCAGCAGATCTCCCCAAAGGCTTTTCAGCAGCTGCAGAAACAGGTGTTTGCTGCATACAGGCATTCAAAGGTTTTGCTACCAAGGCCAGGACTGAGCAGTGAGTCAGCTCCCTGGCTAGCTCTGGAGACCAAAGCCTTACCACAGCTTTCCAGGTTCAG
>NW_010393250.1:0-16264 GCF_000710305.1 Buceros rhinoceros silvestris | reverse complement strand
TACCACGGCTTTCCATGTTCACCAGCCTACAATGAGGGACAGACGACTCCAACAGCTAGGCAGGTTCACGGTACCTGTGCTCGTGAGGAGCCGTACAGTTGTCAGAGCTGCTCAAGCTGCCTGAGAACCTGGAAAACAAGAGAATTGCTCTTTGAGCTTCGGCTGAGACCTACAAGAGAGCATCTGAAGAAAGAGGAGGAAAAATTCATCTTAAACAACTGTAGTTTATATTTGTGTAACATTTTTATAAACAGGGAGCTGAAGTATCTTCACAAAACCTCACAGCAGTCATATCAACATTTTCTTGTTGGTATGAACTGAGCTATGATTGCTCATCAGTGAGAAATGACATCAACCATTACAGGAAAGTTTGCTACTGGCTTCTGCACAAGTTTTTTAATCGTTCGTGATGAACTGCTTGATATAGAATGACATATAAAGGTGACAGATAAAAAGAGTCTCTTATAAAAGCAATTATCTTTTCTGTAAATGTTCACATTTCTTAGAGAATAAAAATAAACAATAAAACACAAAAATGGGCAATCCCCCCCCAAGCATTATTCATACAGACTGCTGGTTGTAAAAGCAAGTTAAATAGTGTTCTCCCAGACTGATTTGTTGTTAAAACTATAAACCTGGAAGACCAAGTCACTTGCCAGTAAAATACTCTTTTTTTTTTTTTAAATTCGGAAACTACTTAAAAGCTTGGCTTAAGGAGTATGTTTTTCTCCATGGCCACCAATGACGCATGATATCAAAATATTTCTCATCACTATTGCACAGCTGAAAAGGAAATAATTAATTGCTGCCTCCTGATTCTTTTCAATACAGCAGTGAAACCATAGCAAGTATAATATAACCCGACACTTGGACTTTGGCAAGGTACCCTCATTCCCAGCTACTTTTTGCCTAAGGAAAGGCTTGATGAGTTGCAATTTCTAAGCTCTGTAGGAGCTGACAAAAATCAGGTGCAGAGGACTGACACTAAATACACTCCTGCTCCTCCTCCTCCTCCCCACCCCAGCGTGCCAGATTTATTAGGCTGGTATGAAATTAGCACAGTCTTATACACCAGAAAGTGAATACCTTTGTTCACAAGGTGCAGCGCAGACTGGGGCAAGGATTGAACGATGAATGAATGCATAACTCAGTGTACCATTGCAGACAGCTTGAACATTAAGAGTGAAGAAGTCATCTTCCATGAATTCGAGTGTTTTCCCCTGCATCTCCAACGGCATCGGTGCTCAGAGGTCTTAGTCTCAGCATCTCCATGCTGAATGCTTCACAAGCAGGTGAAAACCACAATTGGTGGAAGTGAGATAGCAGACAGAATTTTCCAGAGGAACATAACATTGCAGTAAAACATAGGAAGACACTGTTTTGGTTCCAGGATGACACTTATGGCCAAGATGAAGACCAAGCCCATGATAAATCTGATAACTGGGATTCAAAACTGAGACAGAGGAAAACCTAAGTGTTTCCATTTCGGATTGTATGGGGTATGCACAGAGAAGCCTGTTTCCTGCAGTCCACCTAAGCATCTTAAACATCAGGCTGTCATTCATCACACAGGACGTTTCTGCTGCTCAGGTGTGTAGGTATGTGCATGCATGTTGTGTCTGCACGCTTATGCTCCAACGTGCCCAGAAAAGCAAGACTTCGGTCTTCTTACAAAATTTTTTAGTCATTTAAATGTCCCATTTTTCCAGGCAGCTGTAGCAGATGGGAGTGAAAATGACAGAGAGGAAAGATTCTGCTAAGATTCAATGCTATGTGATCACAACCCATCCAGAAACGTAGTAACATACCACAGGAAAAGGCTGACAAACTAACTTAGAAAGGGCTTGTTAAAAAGCATGTTGGATCACATTGTGTATTGTTGCTTTGTACCACAAAATAGACACCTTTATGCTACTACATTCTACATTTACAAAGCTTATGCTAATGCTACAAAATATGCCATAAATTTAAAATTAAGGAAGAATCTTTAAATAAGACAAAAAGGCAAGGAAGAATAAAACAAGCTGCAAACACAGCTGCATGGGGGAAATTAGCATATGGAACATGAAAAGCAGTAAACTATTGTTTCTAGTGCCAGCTAATATGGGTCTAGAAGGGACACCGGGAATCCTTCTGTCCAGAAGTTGGTACTTTTGTCTAATTGCTTTCCAAATTAGTTCCATCTTCAGAAAAGAACTCTATG
Source organism: Buceros rhinoceros silvestris (assembly GCF_000710305.1). Classification (NCBI taxonomy): domain Eukaryota; kingdom Metazoa; phylum Chordata; class Aves; order Bucerotiformes; family Bucerotidae; genus Buceros; species Buceros rhinoceros. The sequence continues at coordinate 14,061 of NW_010393250.1, read as the reverse complement.
TTCCAACAGCAACCTCATCTTGATACATCATTGTATTAAGTTGCAAGAAGCAAAGATGTTTCACCAGCACTTCCCTCCACCCCCCACCGGCAGTTAAGCATTAATTCATTCTTTGAAAACTAGTGTTTATTTTTAGCGCATAGAAAGAAAATTGAGAAATAATAAGGTGTGTGACACTCGCTTTCAGGATCACTTACTTGTTTTGGCCAGAAGGGGAAGCTAGCACTATGTGTTTTAGTCACGCCGCTTGGATGTATTCTGAACACAGAGGAATTCGGTGTTACTTCATCATCACAATCGTAAATCTACCCTGTTCGGCCATGGCAGACGTTTAACAACCTGAGGGCTTAAACACATCGAACACTTATTCAGAGGGCACTCAGTAGGGTTCAGAACCTAAGATATAAAAGTCAAACCCCTGCCTGCATGAATTCCATCCTGGGTTTGTTTTGCAGTTACTCGCAGAAGACTAGCAGCAAGTGGCTGTAATCCTGTTTACGAGTCCTTTATGGTGACAGCCACTGCAGTAAGTCAGGGAACTCCACACAACACAGGGCTTACGTAGGAGTGTCATCTTATTTCCTACCTAAGCCAGAAACAGAATAGAAGGCATACATTTTAACCAGTAATTCTGCTTCTGTGTTTAAACATCTGTTCAGAGTATCAGCGTGGGGAACAAACTGAAAACTTTGCATGAAAGGTGTGAAGAGTTGCCTTCACACTGATGTACGTGTTGTTAAAGGACTTTATGTTTTATTGTTGAGAATGAAGAGAAATCTGCAGCACTCGCCTCATGACTCACGGTCATCAGCAACTTCATCCTTTTCAGGCCAGATTCAACTGTATTTAGTCGATGTTTTGCAATTTTAGAGAGATACACTGAATGACTCAGGTTTTTCTTTCTGATCAGCTATTCTGTTTCAGTTTCTCAGCATTAAACAGCTGTTTATTTGATCAAAACTAATCTATCAGCCAGGTAAGATGGCCTTTCTCACAGTGCTGTGGGAACACACACCAGCATTCAGATGTCAAAAGCTGTGTCTAGTTGTTTAAAAATGTTCTAGTTTTCCATCTTTCTATGTGTGCCTAATCTGGCCGATTTTCTGCCCTTTTTTGCTAGCAGCTATACCAGCTTCCAGGAGTGCTCCAGCTCTCAACTCTCTCCTTAGATGCAGGCAGACTATTCAAATTGTCAATGGATGAAACGTTTAAAAAAAAAAAAATGTGCAAACACCCAAATACCATGTTGTGTTACGTGTATATATACACACATACACACACGCACCCCATTCCTTGTCCTTGTATGCCACTTGTTCCAGGAAAAGATATTCCTAGTGCTATTTCCTTCTCAGGTAACAAGACTGGTATTAGAACACAGTAAAGAGATGCTGAGTACTCCAGTGAGGATGTCAGTCACCAATAGTGGAGCTCCTACAGGCGGCCTTAAATGCCCATTAGATCTTAAAAATGCCCTAAAATGATGAAATAAGCAAAAATTTGTGTTGCATTTAAAGTATTCAAGAAGGCCTCCTTCGCTGAAGTGTCTCTCCCCCACCACCATCCTTTTCTGGTGCTGACTTTTTGTACCTTATTCTAAAAAAAGATGGAATGAGTGGAGACTCAAAGGATTCAAACAGCAGTTAATTGGGGCATGAGAAGTTTCTTGAAGGGAAGGGATCTTGCTTTTGTCGTTAAAAGAAGCTTCTCATGTTTTATGTCATACGCTGGGTTATAAAGATCTCTAAAGATCCAACTGGAACCAGGACAAGATCGTCTTGGAGAGCAACATCTGCAGCAGCAACAACAACAAAAAAAAATCCAACCCAAACCAAAACAAACCAACCAAACAAGAAAACCAGAGCTCAAGTCAGAGCTCAGACACATTTCAGAATCGCATGTCAATGACGTTTCACCCCTTCTGTTCAACTGTTAAACTGAAGAAAAAGTATAAAGTCATTCAGATCCTCACTTCGGCTGCTGTTCTGGAAAAACAGCATTTCATGAGTTAAAGCCTCGTGATCTGTTTGTGGAAAGCAAAAGAAATCTGATGTCACCTCCTTAGAGTGACTCCATTCTCATAACTAAGCCTATGACAAGAATAAAAATGGCATCAACAATCCATTTTACTGACAATGTTGGTGTCATTTCCAATTACAAAAGTAGCATTTCTCCAAAGTCATTAGTGCCCTGCCATTAGAGCTGTCACTGCTTGGCCAGTCACTTGCTGCTCTGAAACAAAGACTCTGCGTCGGTTCCTGTTACGAATATTGATAAGCTTGAGGAAAATATCTTTTCCAGATAGTCGTATGAGGCATTCATCCTCCAGCCCTTCCCAGTGAAGGTTGAAATGCTATTAGCAGAACACGCCCTCCAGCACAAAGCGGGGTTTGTGACTGGGATAGCTGGGCAAATCACTGAAGTTTTTAGCTGTAACTCATCTTCCCTCTAACTACACAGGCATATGGAATGGGGAAAAGAGGGGGAAAACATTCTTGCCTCTTTTAGATTAAACCAGTATGTCTCATGAGGCATTAAAATACGCTCAAGTGACAAAGGGGACCTCAACATCAGCATCTCTGACAGAATTCAGTTCTTACATGTTCAGACCAAGCCCTAAACACTCAGCCGCAGCACGGAGCAGGAAAGCACCCCAGAAAGGACACCTGTGCTATTCCCAATATGCATTTTTCTAACCTGTCATTGACAATCTCCAATGGCCAATTCTCCAAAACCCCACCACATAACTTACAGTGTTTTACCACCTATGCGGTAGGAATTTCTCACTCTTGCCCCCATTATTAAACTAAATTTTATTCTCTGCAATTTAAGCCTGCTATGTTTTGTCCCATTCCCCAAGAAGCAGAAAGAAGGGGTTGACTCTTCCTCCTCAGAGTAGCTTTCTACGTATGTTTCAAGACCTCCAGGTTTGTTGCAAAAATGTGAGTACAAGCCAAATAGGTCAACTGGAACCACTAAGGATGCTCTTTCCTGTCTAGTCCCTATATCCACACAGGTTTTATTCTTGTTGCAGTACTGGATATCACATTTGTCCCCATTAAATAGCACATTGTTTTTCAGCTACAAAGTTACATATTTCAGTACCTCAAGGGCTTTAAGAGTCAATGCAAGTAGAAGGAAAGCTGGCCTCCTTTGTTTCTTGCTTTTCTGATCTTTGAATTAAAACAAATGAATTAAAAAAACACAACAGAAACACCCCAACAAAAATCCAAACAAAAAAAAAAAACACCAAGAAAACACCAGCAAAACAAAACAAAAACCACAAAGCTTTTCTCCCTTCTCCTTCTCTGTAAATTTCTACTTAATTTTAACACCAGAAATTGTCCTTAATTTTTTTCCTAGAAATCTGTGTGGTGTACATTTTATCATCTTCAGATCAGCGAAGCTAGAGAAACCTGCAAAAGTTCACTAGTCAGACCCCTCATTTTACAGGACAGGGACATGCCAGCAGTTTAGTTAAATTAACAGGGCAGACCACGAAGATAATTATGCATTACACAGCTAAATCTGATTTGGTTTTGTTAACATAGTACTAAATGCCAAGACAGGTGGTAGAAAAAGCTCCTTAACCATAAAATACAAAATCCCCAATCTCCTCAGTTAAGAGCGGAGACAGAGGCCACTGATCGAAATCTTCACAGACTTCCAACTAAACAAATACAACCCTGATCTGATACTCTTCAGCGAGCAAAGCAGAACTGTATGTGGAGGGGAAGAAAAAAAAATTCATATTCAAACCTCATTTGTATGTCAGAAATCCATTCCTCTGACCTTTTCAGTTAACATTAAATCATATTTATTGACCGTTATATTTCAGAACAAAACTTTTCATAAATAATGAGTAATACAGTGAGCACAGTGAGGTCTGATAGGCAGTTTCCTCACCTGATTCTCGCACCATGCCCACAAACACTCCGAGATTACTTAATGATGACTGCAGTGTCTCAGAAGCTCAGACAATGGGGCAGCATGTATTTCGGTGAAGGTTATTTCTGAAAAGTTTATGGTTGGCCTTTCTGGAAGAAGCCTTCACGTACAGACCTAGTGTTAGTTATCTAACCACATACTTTCTTAATTCATACATTCTAAATAATAAAAAACATACTTTGAAGCCTGACCCGTAAAAGAAAACTCTTCTTTGTTCCCTATGTCCTATGAAAAAGGTGACAGCATCTGCATTTTTACCACTGAAATAAGAGGAAAAGAAAAAAATCTTTTGTTTCCCTTCTTCACTTTAATGCAACTGTTGAAGGGTGTCCCCCTCTTTATTTTTAAAAGTGACATTCAGATGCTTGTTGGATAAATATTTCAACACTTAAAGAACAGTAAATACTTATAAAAACCAACCCTTTTCTTTCAAAAGTTTTAGTTTTAGAAGGTAGAGTAAAACAAAAAGAACAAAAAAGTTTCATCCAAAAGAACAAGCTTCGCTGATGAGCTTAATTAATCTTTTCTGAAGACTAAACTGGACATTCCCCACAATAAATTTTCAGAGAATTCAAAGTTTCAGATTTTTGGCTCAATTATGCATGTGAGACTCCTGAAATTAGACCAACCTTTTCCTCCCCTTATTGCTCATTCTCCCAAGACCCTTATGAAAGCATCACAAGATGATGAATGCATCAGGATTCCCAGGAAGATACGATGAAACCCTGCTGTATTTCTAGTGGGGGTGACAATCAGTAAAGGAAAGCAGAAGAGACAACATGTTGTACAAAATAATACATAACTATAAAACAAAACCATTTGGCCAAGCACTCATCCTACTAAAAAGGCTTGGAAACCACAGACTGGAAATGCTGTTGCAAAAGGCAGTTCTGAGATGTATTAAGAGAAGTGTTACAAGAAAGAAATGAAGTCATCATCTCGCTTTACTCAGCTCGCCACTCAATAGCTCTGGAGTACCGGAGAGGCCTCAAGCAGACTGCAGCACTCAGTTTCAGACACCTTACTGGAAGAGATGTAAGCAAACTAGAATCCAGAGGAAAAGTTCACCAAGTACTGGAAGAGAAGGGGAAGGAGTGGGAATGTACCTTTCCTCAAGGCAAAAGGAGTTAGAAGATGACAGCAAATGATTTGCTGCATCTCCACCAAAAGCAGACTAAGAAGTAATCACTTGCACTTGTAGAAAGGCAAATTTACATCACAGAAGGAACTTTCTAACTACAAAGGTGATTAAGAACTGGAACAGGGTACACAGGGAGATGGCAAAATACCTTCTATTTTAATTGTACTTAATCCCTACAGCAAGTCCTTCTGTCCATACCATATACCACCCAAAAGTATGTGGGATGCAGCCAGCCCATCACCTGACGGGGATTTACCACACTGCTGCATATGCCTAACGTGTACGAGGCTCAAATACGCTTCAGATGCAACATTCCTAAAAGATTTTCTCTCAAATCTGCATGCACCCAAAGTGTTATTTTGATTTTTTTTAAAGTATTTTCCCGCCCCTCATAACCCTCAGGCTTCTAGACTGATCTTTTTAGAGGCCAAAATTCCTACTTCCTCTGAAGAACACAACATCTGTTCCACTGTGAGATCTCCCCCATTGCTGGGTCAGCTTTAGCCAGCAGAAAACCGCACTGAGCAAGTCTCTCCAGATTTTTCCCTTTCCTCCCATAAGACCTACAGAGGTAGAGTTCATTTGGGGGAGGCAAGATCATCACTTAAGCACATTAGATGGGACAAAGTAAATGATGTACCCTGAGCCTGGTGGTGGCATTAATGTTGTGTATTTCCAAATTGTACCACATGAACAAATCAAACATAGCCTGGGTTTGATTCTACTCACTATGCACATTTCATTTTGTCTGACACCGCAGTCTCTTGACTTTAGTTTCTTAACCCTTAGTCCTTTATCACTTTGATAGCTATATCTAAGGAGTATAAACCCCTGTGGAGCATAAGAACTCCAGGTCCACATGAAGACCTGGGCCCTGCGCAACTGCTGTGCTGGTTAGTAGCTACTGGGTACTATAAAAATGGGACTGAGCTCCATTTTTCAGGTACTCTACTGTTTTGATAGCGAGAAAATGCATATACAGCTCACAACAGATGCTGATAGAGAACAGCAACAAGCGGTCAGCTCCTACAAACAACACAGGCCCATTTGTTTGGCTGTTATCCTCAGACCTGCTCCTCTTTGAAGAGTGACTAAAGGGTACAACTGCCATGCACAAAACCCCCCATATCGAGCAAAGTAAATCACTGTTTTCTATTCTCACCCTAAAAATAGGGTCTTCTAGAATTTGCATTCTCTAAAGAAAGGGAATTTAAAATTTATTTCCAATTACAGAATTTGTGTCTTAGTAGTGAACCAGCAATGCCAGGTTAACCACATCAGACTTGCAGTCTGGAAACTACATGCCCAATGATCCACAAACAATAAACAGGATACTTAAAAAAACCCCAAATGAACACAGCTGTTTGTTTTTCCAGGTACACACTAAATACCTTCTCATGGTACCACATTAACTTGTTCTCTTTTTTCTTTCCGTTAACCAGCCCTGTTACTCTGCTGTCAAAACCCTCTGCAAAAGCTCAAAGGAAGCAAGGCTTTGGAAAGAGGGAGAGGCTACAAGGAATGAGCAGCAGGAACTTCACAAAAAGCGTTCTGATTCAGCATCTGAAAACACAAAACCAGTCACAGAATACAATCCATAGATGATATGACTGAAAATATGAAAATGCCTAATCATTACATATGGCTAAAGAGGATATCGTCATAGTATTGTTTTTGAGGAAGTGAAGCCAGCTTTTACTGACATACTGGCCAGCACTTAAAAGTACATTGTATTCCATCCGACAACTATGTCTTTAAAAATGTATGCTACCTCTCTGGTTTTTACTACTTATTGTCATCAGAAATTTCAGATGATCAGAGAAATCCAACCTTGCTTCTAGTGCTGCAGGTCCAGCCCAGTTCCTGCGTAAATAATAATTTTCACACATGCAGGCTTTCACCCACAACTGCCATACACAAAATATTTGTGTCTCAGATCAGCTCTAGAAAAAGACTTAAATGTTTAAGGCAACATCTGGTACCTACATCTGGTTTATCCAGCATGTGGAAGCCACTTAACAACCACCTTTTCCAGACTTGTGTGGCACTGAAAGGCTACCCCATGGAGATGACTAACAGCATTATTTGGATGAGGCCTTCGGCTATGCTCAGTCCCCTACAAGGGCCATTTCCTGTTTGTATGACAAGTATGTCACATTTTCCAGGCATGCCATATACAGTTGTAGAAATAATGACTTTGACTGGGCTTCTTGTATACATCACCTATGTAAGGCCCAGGTGATCTCCAGTGCAAGGAAACACAGGACCAGGGGTTGACCAGAGCATGGAGAAAAATAAAAGGGAATGCCACATACTCTGCGTATGCTTTCATCCACCTTACTGTTGAAGGGAAAACAGTGCAAGAGCACCCAGATAACTGAAACAACACTGAAAATAAACACTACACATAACGAGATCACTCACAATCAGGTGATCCTTTCCCTCTCACTTGAGTCCAACACAATGCTCACATGCAAGACAAAATAAAAGGGAATGCCACATACTCTGCGTATGCTTTCATCCACCTTACTGTTGAAGGGAAAACAGTGCAAGAGCACCCAGATAACTGAAACAACACTGAAAATAAACACTACACATAACGAGATCACTCACAATCAGGTGATCCTTTCCCTCTCACTTGAGTCCAACACAATGCTCACATGCAAGACAGCCTCCATGTAACAGCACAGCCATACCCCAGTCACCCTCCCACAGAAAGGAATGCTCTCCGTACTTTTTCAAGTGATGGTAAGAAAATCTGGCTGTGAACACGCTGCCTTGGTACTTCTGCAGCCACAGGTGCTCCTCCTGTACCTGCTCTTCACCGACCCAGCTCCTCAGCTACATCAGCGTCACCAGCCTGCCCACTCCTCCCTGACAAGGCAGTTGCCCACACAGTGCTGGCTTGAGTTTGTTGCTTAGAGTGACTGGGGACAGAGAAGGGAGACAAATTGGACTAAGAACAGCTTTCCATTCTCTTCATCTCCCTAACCAGTTTTGTTTATCATAAAAGCAACACCATAGCCGTGTCCAGGGGGTAAGGGGGGAGGTGTTTAGGGGGAAGTATCAGAGGCCATTACACTAAATCTATCTCTGAAAGAAGATCAGAAAATCAAGTGCAGTTATGCAACACTAACCCTAACAGCCCAGCCTTACAATTAAAACTTCAAGTTCAGTTTACCACTGTATGTGCACCTTTTTAGCTTTGCTTCTGTTGATTACTCACAACACAGATTAATCTGGGGCTTGATGGTGCGAATAGATCTCATGAAGCGTGGCCCCTTACTGAAAGTACTCTTTGTTGAAGCAGGCTCCTCAAAGATGAGGCTTCTACCTCAAAAGTAACTGCATAAATCGCCACATCCCAGTGCTTTTCTCGGAACTGTTCTGAAGATGATCGACTTCTAGAAAGTTTAACATTTTAGTACTTTGACTGTAAGAATGCAAATAGCTGCTTTCTGTCAGTGTATGCTCATCAAAATCAAACTAACCACTCTTGGTCCATCTGTTCAATATTGCTTCTGTGACTGGGGGAAATCGCAAGAACACTTAGGGCAATGATGTGATTCTTGAAAGACCAAGAGCAATACAGAATACGGGCTGTCCAGAACGCCCAGAATGTATTCTGACTTAGCACCAAAGCAATCATTACCAGTAGGGGTACAAAGAAACCCCACACCCAAATTAAGAGCTACCCCATGAAACGAGTATTTACAAAGCTACTCTCCTGGCACAAGATAAAAATCCAGCTCCTGGAACCATAAGTTTTCAGAGCACGTAGATCAAGGTAGCTTCTTTATGTACTGCTTTAGAAAACAGCATAGACCAAATCCAACAGACGCAGAGGCCAAGCAGTGTTTGGGAGGTTTGTAAAGTTTGTTTGCAGTCAAACCCTTACCCGAGTCACGTTCAAAACAAAGCCACGCTTGGATCCAGTTTTTAAATAGCGCTGTTGCCAGCACTACGGCCTATGGTAATTTTCACTTGAGGAGACTAGTCCACAAGCTTGAAGAAATATCTGATGGGACAGCAGCCATCTTCCAGTCTCCACATAAACACTCAGGATCACCAATCCCAAAACTATCAACACAAGGCAGAAGTGAAAGGCTCAGAGATGAGACAGACCCTGCTCTCCTGCCAAGAACAAAGTGCTCTGGGAAAGCAGTCTTACTGCAGGACCATACACATTGTGTCTCATTCTCCTGCTTGTACTAAGTTCAACTCAGTGATCTAAAGGACCAGAAAACCAAGAAATTCAAAGTCATCATTTAAGGAAGACTAAGGGAAGAGGAAGTTAGGCACTTCATGTAAAAGAGTATTTTTACATGTTACAGGGATACTGGGGAAAGAAAGAAGCTGTATTAGGAAAATGAGTATATTCTTCACAAAGGCACACCGTGCTGTTTACACCACATCTCAGCAAGGGACCTGCCCAGTTAAATGAAAATCTTTGAGCAAGAAAAGTCTGTTTGGCAGACTCGTGTGCAGACTCCTCCCTATAATACAATTATAGCTTATTTTACATTTACTGCAATGCAGAGTTGTAAGTGGCAGGTTTTTAATCACTGCTATGAGAGATGGCAAGTCCTGTCTACAATCTGAAGCACGTGAAGGTGCTTGCTGCTTCAAGATGTAACTTCAGCAGGCTCCTCTGAGCCATACTGATTTAAAGTCTCAGACGAGCTAGCAGGACCATGGAGAGATGGTACAGATTTTAACTCACACCTTAGCCACAGGATGAAAAGGGGAAATCGCAAACCAATTCCTAAGAGAAAATTAGGAATGCATCCCTTAAAAAAGTTTTACATTCCTGAGAGATGTCTGAATCAAATCATAGACTTTTGGGCTGCTTGTAAAATCTAGGGATTTGTTTGTGATGACTTCAGATGCACACAACAAATGAACATACACTGAGGATCCACATGCCATTTTAAACTGTAAAGCATGTATCAGACCCAAGTAAAACTAGATCCGTCTTGTTCATTCACTGCTATAGACCTGTTCATTTTCACACCCACGTCAAGCCCAGAGGATGCTTACGTTAGAAATCTTCAGAGTTACTTTTGTGTTAGCTTGATCAGGAGGCTGTTTCTCCATTGCAACTGCTTCATCAAAACCAGTCACCCTGCCAGATGTAGCTGTTGCAGCTGAAGAGATCATCTCCCACAGCTGGGATGAACAAAACAGGAGCCACCTTGTCAGCCACCTCAACTACAGGGAACAACAGTGGGAAATCAGAGCCCTTCACCTCAGCAGTTCACAGCATGTGAACATCCACAGACAAACCAGTGGCAGTTTGCTGCACAACACAGACATGCAACCTGTGGTGGCACGGCACCTCACACAGATGGCAGCCCCTGGGAACAAAGACTTCGGATGGCCCTGTGAGGGAGAGCCAGGTCCCAGCTACGCAGCTTCACTTGTGCCGCAGAGGTTTCCCTCTTAGCAAGTCACCAAGGTGAGTGGAGAGTGAGTACAAGACCTTCATTATTTATTCTGGAGCCTGTTGGGAGAGAGAGAGGATGAGAACAAGAGCAAAGCTTGCTTGTGAAGCTGAAGGCAGAAATCAGGGAACACAACCACCAAGTACAAAGTCTGAGTGCCCTAGCTGACAATTTCTGTCATTTCAGTCAGCTGCAAACCAACTGACAAACTACCACAGAGGAGAGAAGGGAATCTCAGTAACTGTAAAAAACTTTAAAACTATAATACCAAGCAAAAGTGAAATCCAATAGCATGAACCTCTCTGACTTGACTTCCTCTTCCAAAAAGCATTTCAGAGAGCAGGGGTTGAAAAAGTGGGGCCTTTGAAGCATATACATCTTTTTGAGTGGCTTCCAGTGCCTCCAGCAACCCGTAATTCTTTACCTGCCTTTGGCAAGCATACTGTAGAAGGTCTTTTGTTTGAAACATACAGTGTCCAGCAGGTATGAGAAAAGAATGAGACAAAAAGCTATTTGCAAACAGTTAAAAAAAAATAAGGCAAGTCATTAAGAAGATAGGAAGATAGGAGTCAGGGAGTGGGGGGTGTGTATGTGTGCTGAGGGAACAGAGAAGAGAACATCCCCTAAAGGGATGGTATGACAAGGGTGTCTCTCTCTTGACTGAGCAGTTTAACTCAAGGACAGAAAGGGACAGAGTAAAATGAGAGCCACTTTCACTTCTCTCCTGCACAGAATTACAAACATATTTGAAGAAAATGAACTGTGAGATGATGCGTATAAAAAATATATTGCTCTACCATGACTGGTGATGGTAGAGTTATATTGTATATTTAGGCACGAATCCAGAAAAGGGTGACTGCCAGTTCACAGCTATGAATCATAAATCTCCAGAGCAGAATAAGAGGCTACAGTGTGCTGAACAGAATGAACCAGCAGCAATTAAAAGAGACCATCAATACAGAGGTAACTTCCAGGGTGTCGATCAAAGGTTTAGCATGGCAAGGCAAAGGAAAAAAAGAGATAGAGGACACCAGGAAAGGGCCATATAAATTTCAGACATCTCTGCATTCATTTATTGTGTTCAACAACAGTCACGCAACTGCATTCTTTGAGGCTAGAAAAGACAACTGCAGTTGTGAAAACAGATACAGAGGTAATAAAAATGATTTAGTAAGGGAATGGCTTTATCAAACCAGATAGCAATAAATACCAGGTTAACAACCATTAGAAGATCAGGTCCATGATTCTGATACAGGATATGTTAAATTATGAATTTTTTCTCTCCATACCTTCCTAAACCTACACAAGTCACTATGACTACCTCTTGGCTTTCAACAAATCTTTTAAATACTCACCAGAAACTTTGAAGAGTTTAAAAAGTCATCTCCACGTGGGGAGAATTATTTTCTTTCCAGCACTTAAAAGGCAAAGTACAGATTTCAAAACCCATTCAGGCCCATGGAAGCACTTGTTTCCACATGTACTGTTCATGGCTCTTCCTCAATTTTTTTTTTAAAAACAGTTATCCATATCTTTTCAGTTTCTCCAAACAGGTCTTGGCTTTTCTCCTTGAAGTAGTGTCTTCTCTGCTTAACACCGCTGTTCAGAAGACCAGACCCAGGAAACTGGGAAAATGAAACCAAATGGGCAGCAGGACTCACCTGGTCACAGAGCTGACACTGTAGGCTCTCTCCCAAGTTTCTAGCTCTCATCATTCTCCATTTTGTGAGAAGTCAGCAAGAAACACTTTTTCCTTCTGTCTTGTCCTGTGTCTTTTCCAGCTTTCTGACTCCAGCTATCTAAAGTGGGGCAAATCAGTAAGAACACCAGTCCAAAACGTTCCAAAAATCTTCTTCACAAGAGCCTCCTGCTAGCAGTTGCCTCCTCCAAGGTAACTTCTGTCCTACCTCCTGTTTTTCTCGCTATTACTCAGGTGCTGCTCCAGTCCACTCAGTATTTAATGAAGTGCAGCTGGGATACTCTACGCCATCACCTGAAGGTACACTTTTTCCTTACACCTAATATCTCCTCACCAGTATCGACAGCATAGAAAAATTCACAACAGAAGGAACTTGCAAAAACTGAGACCCTGCAGAAGTATTACCACTGAAAGAGGTTTCTGAGACACTGCAGGGTTATATCTTCTGACTTCAATCCCTGTTTACTAAAAACAGAGAGGCCCAAAACATACAAGATAGTAACATTCAAAAGCAGTCACAACAAAGTCACAACATGTGTCTTTTCTTACTCCAAAGCTATTTCAAAGTTTACCAAACTTGCACAGGATCATCCAAATATGAAAACATCCAAGCAGAAACACTCTTAAGGTTTGCATGATGGATGGTTACAGCACTGATTTTAAAAAAAAAAAAAAAAAGAGGTCACTACCTCAGTGCTGCATTCCAACAAAAGGAAGGAAACTGCTTGAGAACAGCTGGAATTTAATGTAGCAGCGGCTGAAGATGGAAAAAACAGAGACAGTGACTGAATAGCAAACAGCATTCTTTCTTTTTTTTGGTCATCTCTAACTGTACTTATTTTTAAGACTTACATTTGTGCTGTGACTGCTTCTTTATGAAAAATATATGTTAAACTGAATTTTAAAAAATAAAATCTGTTCTTGGAGCTTACAAATACAAAAGAGTCACTAACCAAGCTCTCTAAATAGGGAATTTGAACATTATGGATATCTTTCTTTCCCCCTTAGCAGGGAAAGGTTTAGTTTTAAAAACATATACTGAACCAAGCAATAGAATTAATTAAAAAAAGGTAGGATTGACTTATTACTTAGGACTATTACTCCTAAGTGACACACACACGCATACATCTGCCTGAACACACATTCACCTCTGCTGCTCAGCTTTCCCTCATGCTCCTGTTAGTGCTGCATGGTCCGTTATAGGTAGGCACAGTATCTCCAGTCAACCCCCAGTCTCTCAAACTCCCATTATCCCAGCACCCGACAGACACTTCACAGCTGCAAAGGCACAATCCTTCCCTCACCTCTCCCCAGAGCAAAGGCAGAAGTGTGGGAAAAGAAGCATGAGGGCTGCTCACACAGCCATGGCAAGGAGTGGTGAGAGCCTGCTGCCAGTGCGAGATCTCCTCTCTCACAGACACCGTATGGTGAAATCTCTCAGAAATTTAACTAAGTGGCTACAATACTTTGGTGTTTCTGCATCCATTCTAATCTTGCCTGGTTATGAAATCTTTCTCTCTAGAGCACTCATTTATCTCATATACTGAGTTTAGTAGGGTTACTAACCTGCACTAACCTCTAAGCTCTGAGTATCTTCATTCCTAGGCGTTCCTCCTCCAAGACCATATCTTTATTTGCTTTGTTAAGGGTCTACTAAGAAGTGGACAAGACAAGGTTTTAATCAAATATAAGCAATAACAACAGGTTTTATTCAAAACTTCCAGTAAAGAGGACCCACTGGTTTTGGAATAAAGGTACTTAAAAGTACTACAGCTTCTGTGAATATAAAAGATCCAAGAGAAGAAAATAAACCAAGTAGTAAAAAAAAAAAT
>NW_010393249.1:0-4720 GCF_000710305.1 Buceros rhinoceros silvestris | reverse complement strand
GACGGCGACCTCTGCCCCGCCGCCCTCCCCCTCTCTCACAGAGGCAACCACTAACACAGTAAGGAGCGTTCTCCTCGGCAAAGCCCTGGGGTACCCACCCCAGTCGGGTTTTGCCGGAACACTTCACTCTTCTTTGACCGCCGTCCTCCTCGACTCCTTGACCGGAGCGGGGCTGTCTCCCGCGGAACCCGAGATGCTTTCTCCCGTTAGCCAGAGGCCCCATCCTGCAGGAAATCTAGTCTCTGAGCCCATTTGGCGGGGTGGGGGGAGGAGTTGCATTGCTTAATTAAAAAAAAATAATAAACCCACATGACAACACCACTTTTTAAGTCTAAAAACACCACCGGCAGCACTTTTTAGGGTTGTGTCCTCTCCCGTCTGAAGCACACGCTGCTCCAGGAACACAACAGCCTTGCCTGCCAGGCCTCCAGCGCACTGCAGATGGAGAAAAGCAACAGCCCCAAGAACATGTTCTCCAAGCTTCCCGAGTGAGTGCATGAGTGAGTCCCTGTGCTGCCTGTTCTCGGGGTGAAACTCCAGAGCTGCACACGAAGAGCAGCTACACCAAGAAAAGCAAAGCACATCCTACAAAGAGCTATGCGTGGACGTCAGGTGTAGGAACTCCTTCACTGACACCACACGCGCGGGACTAGACCGGTGTCGTTACACCATCATCAGAAGGGTCAAGCTTGCTGCCCAAACTGCACCCAGCATTTTCACAGCTCCATCACAGAAAGGTGAAGGGCACCAGCTGTATCAACCTGACAACAAGGAGTCTTCCTCCCCTCTCCAGTTTCAGTAGGATCTAGATCACGAGCAAGAATTTAAAACCGTATTTCCCCAGCTCATAAATCACAAAATAGTATCCAGCATAAATCACCTCCAACTGGTAAATTCAGGAACTCTAACTTCAGACAGATCACACTCCGACTACAACTCTCAAGGCTTTTTAGGAACACAATCACTCAGACACACAAAAATTCAGGCATTTTGTAAACTTCACTCATCTAATCCTGGCTGCAAAGGAATTAAATTTGTTCATTGTCTCAGCAGCTAACAAACCCGACCTGCAAGCGAGACCGTTCATTCTCACACTCAAGCCATGAGATCTATGTTTTGCCAGCCAGGCTCCTTCCAACACGGACGAAAAAGGCTCTCTGCAGCCAGCTGTGACGGCAAAGAGCTCTGTGCAGATCCAGCTCTGGCAGCAGCAGAGCGCTCCTGTCAGCTCCTGTTACTCGGAGAGATGGAACAGTGGTGTTAACAAGAATTCCTTCTGTCAGCATATTCCCACTAGGGGACTCTGCTGTATTCTCCGGCAGAGATTTTTCTAGCGGAGACAAGCCCAAGGACAAGTAAAGGCATTTTAAGTAGGCACACACTTAAATGCGCAATAAAACTTCACAGCCCTTCATTAAAACATCCTCGAATTGAAGTGGAAACCTCATGCGGGGTAGTTTAGCAACACCATAGATGGAGCTTACGTATCGAGTACTGAAATAACTGGTTACTCGCATCACATCGTCCTGTGTCCCTCCTGTTGTTAAAAACCGTCATTTACCCACGCTTCTCTTCGAGCAGTCAAGTCCACAGCAATAAAATACGGTTTAAAACAGTCTGCCAGTTTACATGCAGATCAAAAGGTGCACCAAGACACTGAACACCTTTGAAGGTCCAGACCTGTGTCAAGAGGAGCTCACACGTACCGACTTGGGAACAGATGCGTTCAGAGCCTACTGCCTTACTGCTCGCTGTGTAATTGGTGAGGATTGTTTACAGAGTGCAACCTCCAGTCACAAAGAGAAGGGTTCGACTCAGAGCCAAGTTGTTCCCTCTCTCTAACCACTACGGGTAGAATGAAGTTTTGCCTAAGATACGTGGACTCCTTGAGTACGTGCATTCAAGTAACCTGCATGTGTAATTTCCGACAAACACCACGTGTCTGAAATACAGAAGTATAAAACCTTGAGCTCGCAGTTTAACACCAGTTTTCCAAGCAGCATTTATTTACTCGTGCGAGCACAGCCCTAGCACAGGGTTTGCCGATTCACATGAAATGGACTTGAACAGCTGCAGCACATGTAACGCCGATTCTTCGCACGTTCCGATCCTACAGGGAGAATCACTGGATGCCCAAGGGGTTCCAGTCCATTGAAAAAAGCCCAAGCGCCTTCAAGATTATAATGTAAACAACTACAATAAACCTATGAAGTGCTTATGGTGACCTGTGCCCCACTTATTGTTTATACGAGTCTAGTATTAAAGCATGACACCATCCTTGAGGAGGAATGGGATTTTCCCCTAAAGTTCTGCAGTTCCGTCTGTTTAAACTACACAAAATCCAGTATCTTATGCTGAACATTAATTGATTTGTCACACTAATGAAATTTTACTATTTCAGGGGAAAAAAAAAAAGACAGTCAATAGGGAAAGCAGTAAACATGCACTTCTTAAGCTCTTTTAAAGCCTCTTTTCTAGGCAAAAAGCTAACAAAGAGGGATAGGAAATCCAGTCAGAGTGGTGAGTGGCCTAAATAGGCAAGAAATATTTACTGTCATGTAACAGGACCACACAAAATTGCAGATTAACTTATGTTTCGCTGCTATGAAACGAGTAGGAAAAAATAATACAGAAACAGTTCCCTGAACAGCATCATTCTTTGTCAAACAGAAACATATTTATTCACATTCTTTTTTTCTTCTCTTTGCTGTTAGAGCATTCAGAGACTAAGCTTCACTGTAATTCTTTAAACCAAAAGCTCAGCTGTCAGGAGAGCCAGGCAGACCTACATGCTCATCACATGCAACATCTATCAATTGTCAGAAAAAAAGCCCAAAATGTCAACATGTTCTAATATGCAGCAAAACCATTTGAAATCACACTAGTGACAAACATACAGGAGTGTACTAGCCTTAAGTAATTTCAAGACAACAAGTAATCACAGTTTTAGCTGAGAGCATCTCCACCCCTAGCACTTCAGAGCCCTTGGTAGATGAGGAGCTCAGACAACAAGAACACCCAAAGGATGTCCTTGCCAGACGTCCCAGGCCAACAAACCAGACACCAACACAGCATTCAGGGGCTACAGAGGAACCGTCAGGCTCCTCTCCCATAGCCTCCTACACAAAGCCGCCTTTCCTACAATTCTGACACTGAAAACATTCCCCAGTCACAGGCTGTTGTTTCTCTTCAGAAACTATTTCACGAGCTTTGTAACTTGAAATGCTAGAAGTACAACCTGCCAATGGCACCTTTTTCCTTCCGATGGCAAATGCTGAATCAGAAAGAAAACAACCAACGAGTACTGATTACTTTTAGCCACAGAGGATTCCACACAGTTGAATTCTAGAATGATAAAGCTACCCTGGGAAAAGGTAATTATCATAAAGCAGTTACTTACTCAGACAGAGCTGATTTGTTCGACCTCATGCAAGTCAGTAGTCAAGGGTAGATGGCAATCTGAGAGTAATGTTTGCAGTCCACGTGAGAAATTGCACACGATAACAGAGGAACAACACTGAAACGCCAACCAAGCTAAAAAGCTTAAAGTATCTTCAGAAGTCCAGGTGGGTCTGTCCTGTCCCAAATGCCGAAAGCACCTACAAATTTTAAATAGTTGCAGAAAGGTCAGTTCTGCCCAGGATCCTGATCTAATAGCTACAAAAGTAGCTGGTGTCCTCCAGAGCAGGCTGTCAAACTGTGGGTAGCTGAACGGTTTTAACAGGCAAGAAGATGCAGCACATCAGCGCAATCATTACCATCAACTGTGGACTCCACAGCAGAAAACGGCAAAATAACCACAAAGTGTCCCTGGAGGAACCAGGGGAATACTGAAGAAAGGGGTCAGTGACCATGCCAAGCTTGACTTTCTGACTACATCACGTGAAGTCTGAGTCTGTCACAATCTGCACCTTTAGGTGGACTCAGGATCCCGATGTCACTATTCACATGGCAAGTAGTGAAAGACAACTGTATTCTCAGGATTTGATGCTACTTTTCACAAACAGAAGAGAATTACTGAAAGCAGATGTACGTACCCATGGTGTCACTGCTCCAAGTGCTACAATACAGCATATGCAATGGAAGGGGGACCATTTTGTTTCACTGTCATCAGTATTTAACTAGGAAAAATGCAATAGATTTCTTGGCAGAGTAATGACTCTGTCTACACCAGTGTAGCAGCAGCATGGTGTCAAAAATTAAATCAGGTCTCATTCAAAGGATAAACTCTTCACCTATCAATGTGTTAGAGACTTCTAAGTCTTGCAGTAGAGTTTTATCTTGCTTTTACCTAGCTAATGGGTTTCATTTTAGCTCTTTGGTAAGGCAGTACCAACTTAAGATGAGAGTTTAATTGAGTTGTTAAAATGTCCAAGCTCTTGTCATTAGTCAGCACAGTCTTCTAAAGCAAACTGCTCTCCACTTTCAAAATTCTCATTGAGCCATCAAAAAATGAAGTTCAACCAACAGGCTATGTCAGCACTACCAAAAGGTACACCAGATGTTCATGTTAACTCGTATTCTGTAACGGGCAGTTCAGTCAAATGATGTCTGGACAGAATGATTGGCAACATTGTTCTGTTTATCCCTTACATACAGATGCCATAACCAAAGGTAAGATTCTGACCAGAACTAATACCGAGTTCTTAGTATACGACATTTAACAACGGATGAAAATTCATGTGAGATAAACAAAAGTTCACAGGCTCAGATTCACATA
>NW_010393248.1:1257-1749 GCF_000710305.1 Buceros rhinoceros silvestris | reverse complement strand
AAGGGATGTGGGGACAGGGGACATGAGGACAAGGGGGGTGTGGGGACACGGGACATGGGGACAAGGGGAGCATGGGGACCAAGGGACATGGGGACAAGGGACGTGGGGACAGGGGACATGGGGACAAGGGGAGTGTGGGGACGAGGGACATGGGGACAAGGTGGGGCGTGGCAACCAAGGGACATGGGGACAAGGGGAGCGTGGGGACAAGGGACATGGGGACAAGGGGGGGCGTGGCAACCAAGGGACATGGGGACATGGGACATGGGGACATGGCTGCTCATGGGGACCTGGACACCCAGGGACATGTGGACATGGTGACCGAGGGACGTGGGGACCTGGGGGCACAGGGACATGGGGATCTGGCAACAGAGGGACGTGGGGACCAGAGGACATGGTGACCAAGGGACGTGGGGCCACATGGACCTAGTGACCGAGGGACGTGGTGACCAAGGGATGTGGGGACACGGTGACCAAGTGGCATGGGGACCG
>NW_010393248.1:0-663 GCF_000710305.1 Buceros rhinoceros silvestris | reverse complement strand
GGACATGGGGACGTGGGGACCTGGGGACATGGTGACCAAGGGACGTGGGGCCACATGGACATAGTGACAGAGAGACGTGGTGACCAAGGGATGTGGGGACATGGTGACCAAGGGACATGGGGACCAACGGATGGGGTGACCAAAGGACATGGGGACGTGGGGACCTGGGGACATGGTGACCAAGGGACGTGGGGCCACATGGACATAGTGACAGAGAGACGTGGTGACCAAGGGATGTGGGGACACGGTGACCAAGGGACATGGGGACCAACGGATGGGGTGACCAAAGGACATGGGGACGTGGGGACCTGGGGACATGGTGACCAAGGGACGTGGGGCCACATGGACATAGTGACAGAGAGACGTGGTGACCAAGGGATGTGGGGACATGGTGACCAAGGGACATGGGGACCAACGGACGGGGTGACCAAGGGACATGGGGACATGGTGACCTAGGGACACATGGACGGGGTGACCAAGGGACACGGGGCCACGGTGACCAAGGGACGTGGGGCCACGTGGATGTAGTGACCGAGGGACGTGGTGACCAATGGATGTGGGGACACGGTGACCAAGACACACGGGGACGTGGTCACCCGGGGACGTGGGGCCACACGGACGGGGTGACCAAGGGCCACGGGGACGCGGCGACCGAGGGCCACG
>NW_010393247.1:0-9205 GCF_000710305.1 Buceros rhinoceros silvestris | reverse complement strand
TGGATACCTCGGACCCTCAACCCGTAACAAAGTGGAATATTAATGGACAATCAGGAAGGTGATAAAATGTAACCAAGAGATAAGAAAGGCGGATTAATTCAATTATTAAACACGACTGCGGTTGATTAAATTAATGCAGCACAATTACATTAAGGACTTTTCCCTTTTCAACTCTTCACGTTTAAGTGCTGCTACAAAATGTTTTGATTCTTATTTGAATAAAATAATTACAAGGAATAGTCCTTTTAATCTTATTTACATTTTTCTTCTCAACTTCTCCTTTTAGTTTGGATTTTGGGACAGTGAATAAAATGCACCAGCGCTCCCCGTGCTCGCAGTGAAAGTGTCATTCGTTGCACCCAGAGGCGCCCAGTAGCAAACAGCCCCGCTCTGTGAATCCCTCCGATCCCCGTCAACTCCAGCCACCAGGTGCCACACACTGCACGGGACTGCAGCTCCAAATTGATATTTATCAGATTTGATGTTATCAAACCGGGCACGCAGAGGCTGAGAACCATAGTAATGTGTTGGCTTATTGAATAAAAAGCCATTTTTAACAAAGCAACTCAAAGCGTCTGAATCTTTTTGTCTTTTTTTTTTTCTGAATTCTACACTTTCAGAATATCTAACCACAAGCATTTGAGCAAACTAGAGAAAAGAAACTGTTGGTAATTTTCTGTAAGTTTCAGAGGCAGCAGGATATTCTCGCCGTTTGGTGTTTCTATCTATAGAGCCCTGCAGGCAAACGCACAGTGGAACAAAGATAGACATCTTGATAGACTGGTACCTGCCGCTCGTGTGCCTGCATGGAGATAGATTCTTAATTAGATAAGTAAACAATGGAAACTTTTAAAACTCGTCATTTGAGTGTACTCAACTCTATTTCTCTCTCTTACTTCCTCAGTCAGACATTTTTTATGTGCTTTGCCCGAGTTACAGCTGGTCGCGACGCATCCCGCACTGCTGGGACGTGGTAGAGCGTCCGTGGGCTTCTGGACCTGGCTTTGACCCGCACTGAAGCACCACCAAAATGTAAAAGTGAAATAATTATCTTTGATTCAACTATTTCTTTGGCATTTAGCACATGATCTTTTTTTTTTCTTAGCAGAAAAAGCGTTCTGAGCTACTGAGTGAGGCGACTGCTGCAGGGAAGATCTCAGGCAGATCTAAAGCAGCAAGATCCAATTTGAGAAATATGGGTTTATAGTTGGTGTAATGGCCAGGTCCCCCTCGGCCGTGGCAGGACCCCCCTGAGCAGCCTTGCTCTCCGTTGTCCGTTTTCCCCTTCTCACAGGTAATATTCAGCAGTCAGGATCATTCACCAGTTAATTCTAGACGGGAAGAGTCAAGCGTTTTCTGAACTGGAGGAAACTGGTGTCTACCAGATGACAACCCAAGCACATCCAGGCCTCTTTGGGTGTTTTGAATTCTCCCAGGTTTTCATCGCCACGCAGCTGCTGTGATCTAGCCTCAGGCTCCTGGCCAGCCACCAGCAATAGTCACTGCTGCTGCGAAATGCTCTGGTACAGGACTCAGCTCATACACCCCAAACCCAACAGCTACAGTCGGCTTAGATGTTATTTCCTGTAGTTTGGCTGGAGGTTGTCCCCTGTAAGCTGTCACATTTCACAGCTCAGTCCCCACAGCTCAGACCTCAGGTTAAGCCTGCAGAGAAAACACCCCTCTAAGACACCTAACACCTCAGTTCGTAAAAAACTAAGCACCATTTGAGGGGGGGAAGGCTATGTCATCAGCTTGTGGGACTCAGGAAAGCTCTGGTGAGCTCAGCAGGACTAGGACAACTCACACAAGATTCAGTTCAGACCATAGCACCCGACTCAGAAACCTCTGAGATCCCAGCACTGCTGGAAGAGCCATTCAATTGTCCACGGAAATCGATCACTTCTAGCAAATTGAAAAGAAATTTGCTTATTTTTATGAAGCTTTCTTTTCCCCTGTACTGGCAAGGCTTTAAGGTGCAAAGATATAAAACAGAAATATTTAAGAGAACATTCATTAATTCGTAATAGCTACAACATTGTGTGCCTCAAAATCCCATCTCTCCGGGACTCGTTGGTTAAATATTCATCCCGACACTTACACAATTCCAAAGAGAAGGTCTATTTCTTTGCAACCAATCTTTAAAAATTAATGAAGTGAAATAAAAAAATCCAGTAAAACCCAGATGATGACTCTGACTAACTTTGCTTTCTTAAAGAAATCCGATGCCTTTAAGAGCCTTCTCCATCCACCATGGTCAATAGAGTTCCGTTGTAACTGTAGCTGATGGTTTCTCGGTCTGTGTAACAGAGGATTAATAGCACAACTTTGATAATAAAACTTGTCCTTATGACCCAGTGTGAACCAGACATCAATTAATGGCTGAAGGCTTTTCCACTCTCCTGTCCGCTCCCCTAAGTGCCCAAGGGAAAAGAAAGAAAAGGATATTCCTGGAGAACTCCAAAAAAAGGGCATAGGACCTAAAACCCTGTCAAATCAGCAACTTACCAGTTGGTTTAAAAAGAATAATAAAAATAATGTCGTGATAAGCAAAGTCCAGTGACAACGCTAAAATGCCACCAGGTACCTGGTACGATGAGACTGTTCTGGTAGAGCTTATAACCTGTTCACCAAAGCCTTCCTGGAGGTTTGTAGCAATGCTCTGACAGCCCAGGACTTCTTGGACACCTAAACTAGCCTCTGAGTGCAGGACAAAATCTAACGTACCACTAGGAACCCGGATCACAAGGTCAGAGCTTTTACTGTAACGTACAGTTGTGTTTTATGTCCTGCGAAACACCAGCTTGGAGTGTTCACTAGAAGTGAAAGTTGGCATGCGGAGGAGAGCAGCTCAGTACCTCCTGCCTGTGACTTTCTTCAGACTTCACACGAGCTGCAAAAGCTGCACAGACCTTGCGACAATCCCTCACTTTATTTTATTCCAGGTTGGACAGAGAATATAAAGCAAAAAGGAAAGAAACGAAGCCAAATGGATTCATTAAAACATCCCTGCGTTAAAAGTGGAAGGTTACTCTTAGGCTGCAAATGTCACTTGTTCTCATTCCTAGCAAAGCTTTCTGTGATTTTCACTTTCAAGCTTTGTGTTGTGTAAATATTTTCCTTTTGGCCACAACAGAGGCTGCCCATAACCCCTTGATGTGTTCCTGGGGCTCCTGGTGATGCCATCTCTGTGGCAGTGCATTTCTTGCTAATTTTACCAGCATCCGTTTTATCCAGCCTGTTGTGTGGCTGTAACCATGAAAGCACCTCGGGAGATCCAATGCTAGGAAATCACCATGGGCTTTTACCTCCAGATTTCAACCCTGACTCTTTGGGAGCTGGAAAGCCAGGCTAAAAGCTCTAATTCTGTTCCTACAGTACAATAAAAGCATGTAAGTAGTTGTAAGTGCCGCTATTTTTAGCTAGTACAAAGCTTCCGCTTCCCCAAACGAATAAAAGGCAGAAATGAATGAGAATCATCTGAAAGTGTGGGCATCCACACTCCTCCAAGTGTGTTTGCTCTTACTGCCTTTTGAGGGTCAGGACGATCCCAGTTTTCTGCTTAAAATCCACACCAGCTTCACACACCAGCCTGGCACAACGTCACTTTTTCAGCTTCCTGGCTATGATCCAGCTCCCAGCCACACTTTGTTTCTTGGGTCATCTGTACGCACCTTGACTTTATGCTTCCAACCCTGGTTGTCACTTGGCCACGACCACTGAAGTGCCCAAACCCAAACCATACGACACCCGTAAGTTGCTGTCTACAGCACAGGATTTCCCAGCCAGCGCTGTACAAATGCACGCGTGCATTGTAAAATAAAATTAAAAAAGCTTCTCAATGCAAACTTTCCCAAACCCTTTGATGGCAGCAATAGAAAGTGGGACTGCAAGGGCTGCTGTGCTGCCACTTACTTGCATTTCCCGTTATTGTAACGAGCAGTCGGTCTACAGGCTCCAGAAACCCAACAGCAGCCAGGGACTCGTCCTCCTCAATTGCTGCCCTGCTGCTGCTAACGGGAGGAGCAGAGACAGATTCTGCCCTCAGCCTTTCATAGACACACACGTACACGCGCTGGCCCATGGATGGCACCGACAGCACCACTTTTAACAGCAATTAGCAGGAAAAGACAGGAGGAAAACGCTGCACCCAACCGGCAACGTCACAGCACCTGTATTTGGCTGGGAGAAAAATGCAGAAGAGGAGAACGGGAAAGCAGCTGCACGGCATCGAGTCCAAAGCCACACAGAGCCCACTGCCCCACCGTCCCCGCTGACCGTGGAGCCGCTGCTCCTGCACCGCAGACAGCGGGGCGGTTGTCCCTGCGGCGCTGATGATGTGCTCACCACCCAGACAGGAGAGAGTAAATCTTCAAAGCAAAAACCCTAAAATGTGGGAAGGGTGGCACACACCACCTGCAGTTTCAGAAAGCCCCAGATGGGTTTAATTTTTCTAAGCTTGTTGTATGTGTGTTTTGTTTTCATTCTGTTCCTCCTCTCTCTCTTTCAGGTCCTGTGTTATTAACTGGAAGGGGCTTTCTCTAAGCATTTCCAAGCAGCCTTTGGAAGGATATCTTTCCACGGCCCTCGAAGTTTCTACAGAAATCTATTTTCCTCTCTTATCTCACCAATCTTTTCGCTTCAACAGTGTATTTTTTCTTTTTGTACTCTTCTAACAGCCCTTCGCATGGCCATGAGCGGCCAGTCAGAGAGTTTCCATTGACTTCACTGAGCTTTGCTTCTCACCTCAGGTTCAAAAGTTTTCTGCCCCTTCTCATCTTCAGATCCCTTCACACAGTGCTACCTACCCACACAGAAGCTAGTCTGTATGAGCTGGAAATCTCATGAGACAGCAGCTCTTAGCTTGTTTCCAGTTCCCAAAGAAGGCAATGTTTTTGCTCTCGGGGGTTTCAGTAACTTCCATTCTGAACTGGCGACAAACAATTTGTGAGGCACAAGAGAGCCTCAGATTTGCTCAGATTTAGGTAAAACAGATGGAGGTACTGGGCACTTTTAGCCCTGTTGATTTCAAAAGGGTTGAGGGATTCTTTAGCGCAGGTGCCAAAGTAGTGACCCATCCCCAGGGACCTGCGTATCCAGCCATACCCAGAGGGCAAAGCAACGACTCATTATCAAGTGGATCCCTCACAGATCTGCAGGAAACCCTCCCAGATCTAATTCTTTGCGATGCTTTGTCTAGAATCAGGGGTGATAGAACACATTTGGATTGGCAGCTGATGTGAATGTGGAAGCCGTTTTAAACATCAGAGAACAAGGCTGAAGTTCCAGGTGATCTTTACAATAGAAATAAAACCAGATCAAGTTCAATAAGGACAAGTATCATAAATGAAAGGAGTAAGCACCTTGTGAAAGGGTTATAGTGAGTAGGAGTCAATAATTGCAGGTTGTTTCCCCAAAAGTGAATATGCAGCATTTCCTGTGGGATACTCGACGAAATGCTCCCCTGGGTTCAGTATCGGTGCGGTCTCAGCTGTATGACTAAGCCATTTTGGGGCTTCAGTTTCAAGAAAGATACAGAGGAGCAGCTGGACAGAGCGCAAAAGCCAAGGAGGGATGATCAGAGAACCTGAGCATATGGCCCGTGGGAGAGAAGCAAGAAAATTGAGGTTGCTGGGCTCAGTGCTAAGCCCCTGCTCACCAGCGAGGGGATGACGCCATCACAGGCCCTAAAAGGCATCCAAACACACAAATAGTTTCATCCACAGATGACACAATGAGGAGGACAGACAAATTTTGGCAAGAAAGACTTAGGTTAGACTTCAAGTAAATCCCGTAGTGAGAGAGAGCAGCGCTGGAATAGGCTGACTGGAGCAGCTGTGGAGCATCATGGGAAGATTTAAAAACAGATTTTAAAGTTTTCCACTGGAACAAAGGTAGTTTTTCCTGTAGTGGTTCTGGGGATGGGTCAGAAGACTTGAGAAGCTCTTTCCGTGCTTATTAACCAGCTGACTAGGAAGATCAAAGCGAACGCTTAACCAAGCATAATGCAACTGCAGATCCACGGATGTCGTAATGATACAATTTTCTGGATTTTTAAACCCTCAACAACAGTTAGTGGTCAACCTTGCCCAGAAGGTCCAAAGAGATGATGCAATTCCACTCTGCTGACTGAGATCTATGCTGGGAAAGGGGAAGAGTCCACCTCGACTGCTTTTTACTTCTGGACCCTCAGAGGTCTCCAGGAACTGGCTTGGCTCGGGCCAGGAGGATGGAGCTCCCGTGAGAAAGCACTCTTCCACAGAAGGATCTTCATAGCACGCTCGGGCTCCTAATGTCTTTCTTAGTCTTTGCCTAACAACCACAAGAAGCAGCACTGACAGATCTCTCAATCTTATGCCATCCTGTTTCTATTCCCACCCACCATCTGACTGTCCCTTATCCTCTCCCACCACCTTCAGAGCATGAAGATTTTGTCCATTACAGAGTGGTCATTTCTGGCATCAGCCTTTCCAAGCACTAAGAGAAAAGAAGAAATTAAGAAGCAAAAACGTAAGTAAGAGTGACTGCCAAAGAGGCAGCAGAATTGTTTGTCTTTGAGCAAAGCGACTGCTGTCCCAGAAGCTCCTGCCTTCCACCCGGATCCTTCCCTGACTCTTCTCAGCATTGGTCAAGGCGAAGGTAAACAACCAAGAGAACATCCCACACTTCAACCAGGAGCAAGATGTTCTAATCTTAAACCGTGGGCTGAATTCCCATGTAATGCCAGTGATTCAACCCGAAGGAGGGTCTGGCCATCCGTTTCAGTCACGGGCTGGCTTATTGTTCACTCAAGTTTTGCTCCCTTAATTAGCCTGATATCTGCTTACAGAGTTATTTCATGTAGAGTTATTGTTCAAGCCTTCCCTTTTGTTCTTGCAGAGATTAACTTTTTAGAAAGACATTCAGCCAGCAAAGCATTTTGAAACATAATTCTCTGGTGGTCTATTTTCAGAAATGAAATTCTTGGTGGTCACTCTATTTCGCTACTAGCACTTAGTGGTTTGAAAAGTTGTTTTCTGTTCTACATATTAACATAATATGTTTACTATAAAAAGACTCCTAAACATACATTTCTCCAACCTTCCTTGGCCATTACAGAATGAAACCTGAATGTTATATCAGAGACTGAGGCAAAGTCAAGTCTCAAAATGTTCTTGCCCAAAACCAACTTCACTTGCAGTCTCTAACTGCTTATTTTCCAGATACGCTTAAAAACCCCTAAAACACCACCCCAGGCACACGCACCACACCCCACCAGAAATGCATCGTGTCACGAGAAATACCATGACAGCACAGATCCCAGCACGTAGGAGACAGACGCTCTGACAGCACAGGCTCTGGTCTTCTGCACCCAGCTGACAGCATCAACGGAGAGTAGAGGATGTACAAAGCCAGTTACACGACTTACAGCTGTGTCTCAGCAACCGCTCCTGCTTGCAAGAGCCAAGCAAGCAAAGATCTCAGACGCTGGAGGAACCTTCAGAAAAGGATTTTTAAGCGACCAAGAAAAGCTGTCCTCTTCCCTCATCAGTTGTTCTTGCCACTAATGTTTTATCCTGGGTAAATATTTAACCAGAAGTTGTGTTTGACACACCATACTGCTGTTTGCAGAGTGTACGATTACGTGGTGGCACAGGCTAGTCTCTGGCTGTGAAAGCCTCCTCAGCTAAGAGAGGGGAACCAGCCAGGGCAGGACACAACACAAAGCCTTGGGTTGTGTGTCCATGGGCAGGGGAGAGAATAATGCCGGGAAGGCAGCACGAGCAGTTCAGAACTCATCATAAAATAGGGGTGATCAATGGGAAGCCGTTCAGAGCAGAGCTAGCAAACTAATGGGGAGCCTGAGGGAAGGGATGGCAGAGGGAAGATTCAAGGAACTGCATGTGTATATCTTTGACCAAAGGAAATAGTCCAGGGGGATCTGACAGGTAGCAGATTTACAGAGGGGAGGGGACTGTTCAGGATGCGATAGGATGGATAACTGTGAGCAATTACTGGAAACTGAATAAAAAGAAATTTAGCCTAAATATGAGAAAAGAAAATTAAAGAAGAAAATTAGAATATGAAATAATTTTAGGACAAAAGGGTCTTTCATAGAAACTCCTTTGCTGGAGAATTCGAAAGCAGGCACAATAAAGCCCTAATAAATATTCTCCAAGGAGAATCATCCTTTGTGAGGTAGGGAGATTGTCTGTGTGACCCACTAGTGCTTCGCCAGCTCTAAGAGCTGGTGCTCTATTTATACCTGACCATGTAATGGGATACGATGCCGTAGAGTCTAACACACTCACTTTTCTTGATCTCTCTGCTTCCACGCAGACAGTCTTTGATGCAGCTCCACAGACTCGAGCTTTTGTTGTGCTCCAGGACACCTGACCACTACTGTAGTGTCAGCAGGAGCTGAGGATAAGCAGAGGTCCGTGGAACAGCAACCGAAGAGCCGAGAGAGCTGCCAGACGCTGCCCTTTCCCAGGAAGGGTAAAACCCTGGAGCAGTGTGTGCCACTGCGTTATTCTCCTTTTGCCAGAGTTTACATCTATGACACAAGACAATAGTCTCGCCCTGACATTTACTTCAATAAACACGGGGAGAGCTTCCAAAAGCCTCTTGCAGACACTTATGAAAACTAACCAAGCCATTGAACTTTTACATAAATGATCTTCCAGGGCTTCGTTATTATGGTAACTATTGGACAACAATACAACTTGGAGGGGCTCCACAATAGTAAAGCCTTGCTTGTGGTCCCAGAGGCTTCTGGCTCAGTCTCTCCTATTCAAGCACTCCAGAACCAGCCCAGCTCCGACTGAATTGCAAGACACTGCGGGGTTAAAACCAAGCATTGCATCAAGATTAAATACATCTGTTATGAAAACCCTCTGCGTTTTGCATACATGATTCAATAAAGAGCCTTAGTGGGATAATTGTTTGGCCCAGGTTATTAACCAGAATTTTCTTTACTTTTTTTATTATTATTATTACTCCTCAGAATAATGGTTAAGGTAAACAACTCATAATTGTGCAAGAATTGCATGAAGTGGAGTGCTCTATCCGGAGCATCCCTTCCCGGACATTGCATGCTCTTACCAAAAGTCACCCTTGCATTTGAAAGTTAACATCGAGAAGCTAAAGCAGACAGCTCAGGCATGGCAAACATTAAAAAAAAAAACCACTGGAACTTAAGCCCTGGACATCAGAGGTGGTGTCA
>NW_010393246.1:14073-23915 GCF_000710305.1 Buceros rhinoceros silvestris | reverse complement strand
CCCGAGGCTGTAATGCTGCAGGAGGTTGTTGCGGCCCAACTGCAGGACCCGGAACTTGGCCGTAATGAACTTCATACTACTGGCCTCAGCCCATCGATCCAGCCTGTCCAATCCCTCTGTGGAGCCTCCTGACCTTCAAGCAGATCGACACACCCACCCAGTGTGGTGTCACCTGCGAACTGACTGAGGGTGCACTCAATCCCCTCATGCAGACCATTGATAAAGATGTTGAAGAGGACAGGCTGACTAACTTATCCCTGGGCATAACCGATACCACAGCTTTGTCTTCCACTCAAAGGAAGTTTGACCTTGACGAGGGTCAAGGTGTGGGGAGACTGAAGGAATCAACCCTGTAACTTGGAACATCACCGTGTTTCCGAGGTTGGTTTGCCCTGAGATCCATCAGCTAAGAGCCAGACTCTTGGCTGTCAAACTGACTTGTCTCACAGACTCCAGTGTGCACCAGGCTACTGGGAAGATCCTGAAAAGCAAAGGAAAGCCACTGAACTGATTTCAGCACGAAGATGACACAGATGTATATGAAAGCTGTGAGGGTTTTTTTCTCGTTTACATCACTTTGAAGCTTGTGCAGCAGTGCCCATGTCACTGGGAGTGGGGAAAAACTAAATATGCCTCTCAAACCTGATGCATTTGGGTCAGGCAATGCCATTGCAAGACACACGGCATCGCTTATAGGCACAGAGCACTCATGGAGTCTGAACTGCTCAAGCCTATATATAAGCAGCTCTCTTTGAAACGAGCCCCACCTTCCATCTCCACCTGCACAGGAGATTGATCCTATTAGGATCTTGGTAACTATCCGCGATGGTATGTGCTACACGTACACATTCCAGGAACTTGTTTATAAATAATTTTAAAAGCAAGTACATGGGCAGGCAGAGAAGTAGAAGAGGCTTCTCTGTCCCTCAGGAACTGCTGGCTCCTGTCCATGGGATTTTCACAGAGCGCTTTTATCTCATTAAAATTCTGTTTTTTCATGAGCCATGACATGATTTTCTTTGCATGGAAAGGGTTCATAGTTCTCTCAGCTCTGAGCAAACGAACCCACTGAGAATGGCTGGGAGAAGTTGATGCTACACCTGGCCCCAGACGGAAAAAACGGAATGAGAACAAAGCCACCAAATCTGTGATACCCTCAGGGGAGATGTGAGAAACCCCAGCCTCAATGGCAGGATTTGGGGTTGCCAGGCAGGCATCACTTATGGCTCCCAGCTCTGGCTGACACCGAGTCCGAGGAGCAGCAGCAGCTTGTTTCCATGAGAGCCCCTCACTTCCCTTGCCCTTCACCAGAATTTTTGAGTGAGCTCCCCAAGGAGGCAGCACACCCAGCCCCACCGCTGAGTGGGCTGAGAGCCCATCTCCTTCTCGGGGTGCAACTAGGACCTGGCTCTGAGCTCCCTGCATGTACCCTTGGGCAGGGGGCTGGCAGTGTTGGACACAACATGGGGCAGAGGGAGCTGCCAGAGGATCAAAGCTTCTCTCTGCCCCTTCCAGCTATCTTATTTGCAGAGCCAAAGTCCCCTTTGCTACAGAGCAGCCCATGAAGCTGCAGAGCCCTTGGAGCTGCAGAGCCCCTGGGGCAGAGCCAGAGTCTGCTCTTCAGCTGCTGGGACTTCCAGGAGTCCTCAGCCCTCTGGAAAAAAGAGTCTAAATACTGCTCATTTGGAGAAGGCACAGGCTGGAAGAGTGTCTCTTCTCTAATCCCCTACTCAAAAAGAGGATGCCAATGCTCGCTCCCCTGTGCTGCCTGCCAGCCCCATGCAGGTTGCCCTGACAGTCCTCCTCCAGTCCCTTATCAGCAGGTTGGTCCATCACTCAGCCTTCAGCATCCTGCCGCCTTCCTCAGGCTGTGTGTTTTCACACCCACAAAACCGCTCCCAGCAAAGTATTTTTAACAGCTCCTTCCCAAAACACCAGGAGATTAACATGAGGCACGCGCAGTGCTGTGGAGACCTCTCTGCCAGCACAAGGGGATGAGACTACTAGACTACTATGAGAAGGTGCCTCTTTATTCTTCCAAGCAGCTATGGCCAGGGCATGTCTTCCAGCTGTCACTTTAGAGATCTTAATGCTGCACAAATACATCAGCTGGGCTGAACCTGTCCCCCAGCCTCTGAGCTTGACACTCTGTCTTTAGAGTTGCAGATGGACTAAGTCCCCAGTAGGTGACAAAGGGCTCTTTCCGCCTGACCGCTCCGTGCAATCCCACCGCAGCCCACGCAGAGCACTGTGTGCTGCGCACACGCCTGTCTGTGGCTGCTCTGTCTCCCTTCCAGCTCTCTGCTCCCTCCTTGTCTTTTTCTTTCTGAGGATGTCGGATCAAGAAACACTTCTGATCAGCTTGTAATAAATGAAGCACATTATTTTAGCTTCAAGAAACTGTGGAGAGACTCACGCAAGGCTAGAATTTGGCTTTCATTCCAACGGCCAGGCTGCAGAAAAAACCCCTTTGAGATAACTTTACTGTTACCTGGGTTACTTCTTCCCACCCTTTGGCAGGAGGCTACAGCATCAGAAAGGGTCAATTTACTCTCACTATTGGGCCAAGAACAGCCTTGGTACAAATTTATTGCTGTTAATAGGGCTGGGTCTTTAATTCCTAGTGCATACTTGTGAAGAATTTTGGCTTGTCACTGAGGACTAGGAATTATTTTCCTCTCTACAGGTATAGGCAAGTCTGCCTTTGGCTGAGGCCTCTGCACATCCTGTGAGGAACAGTACTGCAGTGCTCCCATAAAGGGCAGTTGAAAACCTCATAAGCACTTGCCTGTGCTGAAAGCCAGAAGCAGAAAGGCTGTTGCTTAGCATATGAGATTTTTTTCTTACTCCTTCCCTCTTTTATTGCTCTGCTACTAGCTGAAGTGCTACTGTGAGATCAGTCTGCTCCCAGTCCGCCGGGGAATTAGATAACGGAGTAGAGAGCTCCTATAACAAAGACAGTGCACTTCTGCTGTTAAAGTCACTAAGAGCTGAAGTTAGGACTACGGTTTCACAGCAGATTTTATGCCTTCTTCCCACTTGCAAAGGTACCTGGTTTGAATGGTCGTCAGGCTCAGCTGACTGGGGTTTCTGCCATGCTTCTCTACATACAGCACCGATGTTCGCACTGCTGCAAAAGCTGCTGGTGGTGGCTCCCAGTCACTGACCGGGGAAGTGGCCACCAATAACGGCTGCCCATTATATGCTATTCCCTGAGAGAGGCTTGATGGCAACTGGAAGGAAGCTGCCTCCTGGATTCCAGCTAAACCAGTGTCTGTAGGACAAATCTGGGTTGAATATAGACCTTTTCAGATCACAAAAAACCCCCCTGCCCCGCTCTTTTGCTATATAGCAAAAATCGGTCTGAATGAAAGCAAAGAGCAGAATAAGCACACTGCCAGCATGTACCAAAAATCCCAGCAGCTTGTTGGCATGTCACCTGCCACCTACTGCAGTGTCCCTGACAGTGCAGTTTGGGAGAGCTGAAGAGAGGTCTCCAAGCAAACACCCTTTTGCAAACGCGAGGGCAGCCAGGCTGGCCGGGCCACAGCTCTGCTCATGGCTCTAAGACAAAACCCCAAGGCTGAGCCCCAAGCAGTCTTCCTAAGAGCACAAACAACAGTGGCTGCTGACAGAAGCACTTCCCACAGCTACCTCTGGCTACAGCTTCTCCTTTACAGGCACAATCAACAGCGGAGACGGTGTGGCTTCAAATGGCACCAAAGGGCTCTGTCACTGCAGTCCCTTTCTGGAAGGGTGCTTCTACACCCAGCTTAGCAGCAGAAGCAGTTGTACACCACCACTAACCCTGATCCCAGTTTGTAGTAGATTCCCCTGCTGACATCTTTCCCAATAATGCAGTAACCTCCTCCTTCCCTGGAGGTTGTTACCCCATGAAACGCCCACCACCAGCACGTGGTGGCTTGCAAAGTCAGGTGAAAGGGGGGATTTTGTTTCAGTTGTTCACATTATTGAAATGTGACCAAGAGATGCGGATAATCAGCCATTGCTTTTCTTCTGCAAGAAACAAAAAACAGTCTCTATGATCAAAAGTTCTCTTTGGATTTCAGCTGATGGTTGTCCTGTCTTCATCAGATCTACAAAGGAGGATTTGTGGTTGTTGGAAAAGCCCAAGTAAGAACACACAGGATAATGAAAAATGATGAAAATTCAGATGTCTGCCTTTAACTCCCCATCAAGTTCTTCTGGACTCAGTCACTATGGAACATTCGTGGGTAAGCGTAATAAAAAGGGTCTTTATTCATACAAAAGGAAATGACGCTTACAGGAGGTTCTATCATCCCCGGATAGGGACTGAGCAGAACTGTCCCTTTCTCTACATAATCCTTTTCTTCTTTCTATGCCTTTGTGCCTCATGATGGTTTGTGCACATCTGAGAGTCTGTACAGACACTCAACAAACCATTTGCTCGAGGCCTTCATTTCACGGATACTATGTGAACTGGTCTCCAGACAGATAAGGTTGCAGGGGTTAAATAGCCAGTTACAGTATATAAAGTTTATATCCACTCTGCCTAGATGAAGCTTTTCCCTTTTTTTAAGTGCCTTTTTTCTCTTTATGAAGATGTGACTGCAGTCACATCCCAGCTTTACAACACAATCCTGGTTTAATGGTAATAACATAAAAAATCCTTCTCACTTTACAAACACCTGTGATTCACTTGTGTAGCAGTGAGAGATGCTACTCAGCATGCAAGGGAGACTTGGTGTCTGTGTCTCAACAATCCATTTGGCCTAACACACCGTCACTTCCCTAACTGCTTACCTTATACTGATTCCAAATTACGGTTCTCTTAAATGCAGCTTCTCTAATTGCTAATATTCATTACATTATGGACTTTGAACATTTGATTAAAATTATTATTAGCTGGAATGATTAGAATATGATTTTATTTTCTGGTTCATCAGATGCAAAATTCTAAAAAATTCTAAAACATGGTAAATGACACAAAGATAACAGAGCTTCCACAGCTTCTGTGAAAGCAGGGATTTAGGGTGAGGGAAAGGCAGGCTGTTGTACAGGGCCTTCCAGCCTGACCGCAGCCTGTGCTGCTGCTCACCCCATCGAGGCTCACGGAAGACAGAGGGAAAGTTATTGCAGTGTGTTTGTGCAAGAGTCAGAGGGCAAAACCACAGACAAAATCTGGAGCAAACCTGGTTCCTTAGTTTTTGCTACTAACAGAATAATTTGCTAGTGGGGTTTTTGTTGTTGTTACGAAATACCAGAACTAGAACACAGTTTTCTTCCCTGTATTCACTGTTTGAAAATTCCTCACCACACCTTTTTTTCCTATTTTATCTCTAATGAAATGAACCCGTAGAACTGTTACTTGGAAAGGAGCAAATGTCCCTTACAAAGCAAACTGCATTTCAAAACTGATCTTGCCTTTGTACATTTGGGATAATTAACAGGTCACTCTCAAAACCTAAGGACAGGTACCCCGGATTTTCAGTTGCAAGGCGCAGTGCTGCAGAACGCAAGGCACATTGGGTTCATCCTGAGAAGCAGCACAAAGTCAGACAACAGAACAGAAGTAGCACAATCGACTTCCATCCTAGAACACTCTGCTTCCTCTGTTGTCCTCATCAGAGGACTGA
Source organism: Buceros rhinoceros silvestris (assembly GCF_000710305.1). NCBI lineage: Eukaryota > Metazoa > Chordata > Aves > Bucerotiformes > Bucerotidae > Buceros > Buceros rhinoceros. The sequence continues at coordinate 18,297 of NW_010393246.1, read as the reverse complement.
ATATGCTGTGATGGCCTTCGTTAGCTGAGGAAGCACACAGATCTCCTGAGCACCCTTCCACACTGAACTCCCTCTCATTTGCCTTAAAGGAACTGACTGACCACAAGAGTAAATATATGATGCTTTATCTACAGTCTCAATTAGGATGAGGAGATAAGATCAGCTCCGGGTTGAGATAAGGGTAATAAACCTGATAGCTGGCAACAGAAAAGGGTAGCAGGGCTGCCATACTTTCTAACTTCTGCAATACTGGTCCTGTCAAGGTTCCTAACATATTGATGATCGCAGTCAAACCACCCTTGCTCTGAGCTTCCATCACCACAAACTAAAATCTGCTGTTGAGCCAGAAAAGGTCAGGCAGCTCTCTCCTTCCCCTTTTTATTTCTAAGCACATTTTTTACATTTTTCTCACATTTTTTACATTTTCAACAGAACATGGACAAAAATGAACAAAGCAATACACTTTATCTTGAGGCATTTGTAGCTCTATCCGAAGTGAGGGGTAACAGAAATCTACAGTCCTCTGGGGGCTTCTAAGCCAGTTTGAAGACCCAGGAGACACAGAGAAAGGGGATGGGTCAGATAATTTTAGCATTTATTTCAATTATTTCCAGACTTTTGCTCTGTATCAGTAATAGTTTACCTCTAAGTGATTACAGTTAGGGAATTCTAGCATATCTCAGCACTGTCATGGCTTGTCTGCTTGTCATGTCAGCACTGCTTGTTTGCTAAAAATATAGCACAGTTATTTTCTTTTTCATTACTCTCTTTTCTTTAAAGAGTTCTGAGGTATTTAGGCAAGGACCTAAACTCAAACTTTGGAAAAACAGATTACGTGAAGCGTAGCATGTTGGAAAACCTGTGGTAATTGAGTGGTTGCCTTGGAGACACATGCTCAGAAGATAAAGGAGCTTAAAGTTAGAAAGTTCATGGAAGTTGTGTAACGAATTGTTGTCATCTGAGTCTTTCGCCTCTGTGTGTACATGTGTCCTTTTCTGTTGGAGTTGAAGATACTGTTCCAAGGTGTGACCTCCACTCTGACATGAGATACATTTTTCATTATTTTCAAAGAGCAAAAGAAACAATTTTTCTCAAAACCAGACAACAGAACCTGTAACAGTGTCAGTACAGCCCCAGCACCTAGCTGGGTCAGCTCACTGGAGAAAAAGGCTTTGACTTTTTCCCACACGGCAAGCTACTGAAGGGACAAACCACAAGAGGTCTGGAGAACAGGACACATTAAAACACGGAAAACCTGAGATCTGTGTGCTTGCAACATTGGGCCAGAAATCCCTTTGGAAACAGGTTCTGCCAGGAGCCTCCAGTATTTTCAAGCTGCTCCTCTGCTCAGGACAGAGGGACCATGGAAAAACCTCTTGAGATTTCTGCTTTAATTCCTACCACAGTGAACAAAAGTTGGAAGAAGATGGGAAGTAAACATTTTTTTTTCCAAACTTGAAGGCAGGTTTGGTTCCTCCTCCTTTGGTTTGGGCCAGGAGGGAGGCTGACACAAATACCCAGCCAGTCATTGTCGTTCCTGTTATTGGATGTGTTTGCCAAGGGAGACTATTAGCAAGTCGACTGATATTGTTATGTCCCTCTAGCTCAAGGGAAGAGGAACTGGCTTTACTAAAAGAAAATCATTATATAAGTGTCATCAATGTACAGATGGTTCTATATCAAAATACAAGGTCATAGCTCCTTGTTCCAAAGCCGTGGAGACATATGTTATAGTCAGTAGACAATGATACAAACATGGGACAGAAATAAAAAAAGAGTGTATCCCTTGTTTTCTGTGGCATCATTGCTATCTCCTCACTTTTCACTTTGGACCTGTTGGTCAGGATCAAAAAGAGGAAGAAGCCGAAGGCCTAGGAAGCTTCACTCTGAGTTAAGCCTGCATGTCTCTGCCAGACATAAAGGGCAGCAGCAATGACAAACAAATTGGAATATCCCTGTGGTATGCTTTCTTTCCACTGCCAGCTTTAAAAATGACACTGATGTCATTATGCGAGCAGTCGTGGTAGAGGAGGTGTACGGCTCAACTGATGTTGTAAATGAACTGCATTTCTTTGATGCAAAGTGCTATGATTATTACTACAGCTGGGAAAAGGGGTGTTTAAGAAATTAGGTTTGGAGGAGAAACACATTTGTGTAGAAAGTGGGCTGTGAATCTTATGAAAAAAATTATGATTTGTGAGAGTTCATTGCCTCAGGTCAGTAAGTGCTTCTGAGAGGACCCAGACAGTGCAGAGGAATGAGACAGAGACAGGTCTCAAAGGCTTGACAGTCTTGTGTTTCAGACTGGTAGTGAGAGGAGCAAGGCTAGATGCAGTGGTGATCCAGAAGCTGTCCCAAGAAATTGTGTTCTGCAAGTAATGTCCTTCCCTTCATCAAATGCATATACCAAGACCGTAACTTACTTCCTGCTGGGATCTAGTTTTCTAACATTTCGTAGAAAAGGTCTTTGGAATCTTCCGCACTCGATGATTGATTACCCATTTCATGACGTTAAGTTTACTTTAGTTACGTGAAGAATGTTTCATAAAGTAAAGAAAATATCATTACCAGATAGCCTGTGGTGCTCCGATAGAGCTACACAGTCCCAGCACCATAGCAGGAAATGCTGTCTCTCTAGTGCCAGCTGGGTATGTCTCAGGAGGAATGATTCCTCCAGGGGATCACTAGTTTGGTGACTTGTTCCTACCTGCCATCTTGTCCTTATTTGCTCTAGTGCAAAAAGTGAGGAATTTTTAAATTACTCACGAGATAGTCTAATCTGAAGAGCAAACTTGACTGAGTATGGAGTGTCCTACTGACCACTTTCAGCTATCTCCTCCACGGAAAGTGTTTTTCTTGGTAATGATTCCTCTGTGCTCTGCCTTAGACATATCTCAGAGCACTGGCCAGGCACTGGACCGCAGCACACTCTTGTCTCTGAATAGATGTGAGGAAGCAAAGAATTGCAGGGCAGGAAATGGCCACTTGGCCCAATGAGCCTGGCCCTTTAAGTTTATCTCAAACACACCTCCTTGCTTTGTCTTTGCATCTGCAAGTCTCCTTTCTCCCCATAAAAATGTCTAGCTGTCTCTTAAACCCATTCAAAGTATTTGTTTAAGTGATCTAACTTGGCAGTGACTCCACAGCCTTTGGGCTGGCCTGAGTGACACAATGCTGCTAGAATCCCCTGTTTATTTTTCATGTTGCCTGCAATCCTGCCGGGCCGGGCTGGGCTGGGCTAGAGCAGATAAACAAGTCCTGTTCAGCCCACAGGAACCATCCCCGGGAAACCCCGGGCTAGCAGAAGTGGCAGTGCTGACTCAGCATCCAAAACACTTCCCATGAAGTAACTCTGGAGTCAGCCACTCTGGAGCTCAGGTAATGGTGCTTGTGGAAGTGCCATCTCTGGGCAGACTTCTGAACTGCCTTTAGCCTGTTTTCAAGGACAGATGAGGAGAGTTTCTGTCACCCTCCACCTTTACTTCTCTTTACGAAGCATATTGAAGAATCTCTAGTTATTATTTGGCACGTAGTTAATTTTAAACTGAGTTACAGTTAAATAGTAAAGATTTTGTGATGATCGGCTCCTTTTAACTTTTCTTAGGATAGACATCCACCTGCTTGTTCTAACCTTAAACTAGCACTGTCATATGGGTCATTCCTCCCTGGCAAAACCAGGGTCCTCATGGTTCCTTCCTCCCTGGCAAAACGCTAGCTTGACCCAACTGCTCAAACCTAGTGTGACTCTGCCTCCCACTGGAGTTTACAGTGGATGATTTGTTTCTCTGTGTTTATGCTTGAATTGATCCTACTGATGCTGCTGACCACACACTACCCCAAGAAGGTCAGGTTTTGATGATGCAGCTTATCCAGTGGATTTATACCTATCAATCCCTCCCAGTGCTCCTCCTGCATTTTGCTTGGCAGTCCCCCCAGTTCTCTCTGGGGACACCTGATAGCACAGTGAACTGAAGCCCGTGAGCTTGTCATCAGAGTTTCCTGGGTTTCCCGTGTCCTCGGGAAGACCACAGTCTGAAAATCATAATCAGAGAGAACACTTTATCGGAGGATGTAGAACCCCATCCATATGCACCATCATCTGTGTGCCAATGGTTATACACAATGTCTAAAGCCTTAATAAATACTGGAACATCCAGCCTTTTGTCTTTTGTTGAAATTCGTGTTCCTCTACCCACTGTGAACAGCCAGCACTGCTCTCCTCTA
>NW_010393246.1:0-13946 GCF_000710305.1 Buceros rhinoceros silvestris | reverse complement strand
GCAGGGGGGAGGCGGGAATTAAAACCTCCAACCGTAACCTTTCCACATACACTATATTCTTAGGTTACAGGATAATCCTGCATGTTCTTATAAATGTGGCCTCACTAAGGCAAAGTGATCACTGATATGAAAACTTATCTGGAATATTAGGATCTCTTCAGTTCTGGTTATTTGCATGATCCTGTAAATGGTTGGCACATGGAAAATTCCCTTTGCTCTTGATACAAATCCCACTCTCATAGACATTTGAAAATGCTATTAGGTCAGTTTTGTAAATATGAACAGATCTTTAAAGCACATGGAAACAGAATCACGTTTTTAATGAGCCTTTTTGCCCCCTCTAATTACTTTTCGTAGCATTTTAAATGACAGCGTTCCTGATATGGCCCTGCTACAATCACTATAAGACTATTGGTATTGGATTTTTTTTCATATGCTTTGAGCATTGCTGATGTATTTTATGTCTAGTGTTGCTATCCATCTGCATGACAAGCTGTTTTTTCATCTTGTTCTTGGGTGCTGTGCCTCGTAAGAGAGGAGACCAGATCCCGCTCTCCCTGGAAATCTCAGTTCTAGCTCATTTCATTCAATCTATAATAAAATGTACTTTCCATTTTCCATCTGTCTCCTTCCACAGGGTAAGCCTCCTGTGTGTACTAGTTTGTACTGACTAAAGCTACTTCATCATCATATTCTGTATTCAGAGAGATGTATGCAATGCTGCAAAACATTTCCCTGCTGAAGAGTAAATCCCATTTGTGAAAGTCTGGATGATTATTTGCCACAGTCTCAAGCCATTTTCCAGAAATTGCCTTTCATTGCACCCTGCGCTTGGATTCCACGTTCACTTAGCCCAGCCTTTTCCTTAATCTGGCAAGTGGTTAAAATTAACTCAACAGCTTGATATCAACTAATGCTATATCAAAGAAAGTCTAAAGCTCATTTAACTGTGCACGGGGATATGAAGGCTCTCAAGAAGACTTAACAATACATAGCTGCTAGTCCTGAGTCACTCTCTACACTGCCACAAGCCTCAGCAGCCACAGCCTCACCCTCCCCACACATCTTTCCCACAGTTAGAGACTGCAGCTGGTGCCACCCTACATACACAGCCCCCGCCACCCAGGATGCCTTGCTGCTGCCCTGTGCGCAGCTGTAGCTGTTAACGGGCACCCAGCTGAGGCCCATACACTCATTTAGCTCATTAAGACTCAGACAGCTGTAGATTACACAGAGAACAACACAACAGAGGAACCTGCTAGAGAAAACTGAAGAGAAGGCCCCGAGGAGGGATGTGTCATAGTATTGCTTCTCCTGTTTCCACACCACCATTTTTGGCTTGCTCTTCTGCATCTAAGTATTTTTAAGCAGAAATCTGATCTGCACACTTGGGTTCAAAACGGGCCACGTTCCTACTACAGTACTGCATGTGTTTGGTATACAGATTTGCATGGGAAGCAAGCTGCCATCCCCAGCAGGGGATCTGAATACCTCTAGTGGATTTAAACTTCTTGGCCTTTGTCACAGAGACCCAACTGTGGCTTCACATCCTGCGCAACCCAACTGCAATGGGCTAAAAGCAAGAGGGTGGCTGGGAGAAGGGAATAGCCTTCATAGACTGTTCCAAGAGCTGGAAAATAGGAGAGGGAGACTGTGCCTGGTTGGTACATCATTTTTTCCACTGATGATGGCAGATAAATCACTGCCCTCCCTCATGTCCCCACGGCAGGTCTGTACAGAGCAGCTGCTTTTGGGGCTCTGCTGCCCTGTAATAGCACGTGTACGTTCTACCTATACCCCCGTCACAGCTGCTGTGAAATAAATCTCTTAACCTACTCGAAGGTGGATGCCCCCATCATGTTGTGGGGAGAGGTATTTTCACAGGGAGAGGAATGAAAGGATGGGAGGAAACAGGGCTTTGCAGCAAGAAATGTGCAGAACAACATTCAAAGTCACAGTCCTGCCTTGCCATCCAGATGTTTCTAGAGACACCAAACCAGTGCATACCAAACTCAGGGCTTCTCATTCCCACCAGAATGAGCATGAGGCACTGCATGAGGAAAGGCTGTGCACACTGTTTAACCTCATTTATTCCTTAGCAACAGAAAGCTCCCTGTATTTTCCCATCTTGTGGGCTTATGTGTGGATCCCCATTCAGTGACATTCTCCCACCATGAATGATTAAGGAATCTGAATCTCTAAAAATTGCCAGATCCCATTTCTATTCCCAAATACAGCCCTATAGAGAGAGATAAGCCTGGGAGGCCAAAGGATTTTGGTTAATGATCCCTTTTTATGGGGCCAAGAAGCAACGCTATGAAAAGGAGGTCTGGAGCCATTTCTCCCCTCTGTGCCTGTGTTTTGCAGAGATTTATGAAAACGTTTTTCATGGTTTACCTAGCTGTGCTGTGTTCACTAGGAAAGCGATCTGGGCTCTTACCCTGGATGTATCCCACTGCCATGTGTCAGGTCCTGGAAGGTATGTTCAACACTGGCCAGTGCTAATGGGAAGCAAGGATTAACATCTTAATCCTTGTGGGTAGCTGTGCCAGCAGTGACATCCTAGCAAAGACAAGGCAGTGGGCAACTACCTCAAGGTGGAGTCAAATACACGGCTGGTTTGAACAGGCTCACCCTGGGAGAACTGCCCACTGCCTTGTCTTCCCATTTTGGGAATGAATGGGATTTTGCCTCTCATTCATTATTAGCATTCTTTTATCCTAATGAGGGCAAAGAGTGGAGGGTTAACTGTTCAGCAAGGTCATTGCTGTGCAGGACTTCCCTTACCCTATAGCGCTCTTGAGAACAGGTTTATTTGAGTGATAGACTTCATCTATCTGCAATATTTTCTTCCCTGCACAGGGCTGAATGTACCTCTGTAAATTTATGCTTAGGACCAACTCAGTGATTCAGTCCACTACACATAGGGTCGATGAGTTTCACTGTCTCATTACCCGTATTTTCCAGTGGGAGGAGGGTGGGACATAAACCATGGGACAGAAGAAAACAGCCATGGAACATGGAATGTCCTTAGCAGGGCTGCTTGGCTGTACAGTCTGCAGGCTTAGGGAAAGGGAAGCGTAACCAGCAGAGCCAGCAGCTGGAATTCAACTGCCCCAGCAGGAACTGGGAACAAATGAACAGATTAACTGAAGTAAACTTTCCCCTGATCTCTCTGAATCAACATCATGCTATTTACAGTAGTGTATAATAATATTGAATCGAGATTTGCGTGGGATAATTTCTATTCCACAACACAAGATAACTTTCCAATAACTTTTTTTTCAGAGATGCAAAAACATTTACTTTAATGATAATGAAAATAAAGTCAGTAAAATCCCTTTGTCCTGTCATTTTGATCAGATAAACCATATCTACCAACTGTTAGAAGGAGGATTAACTTGGGTTGACACTTTTTTTTAATGTACTATGAGAAAAGCCTTGAGGCCAAAACATTTACAGGCTAGGTTTTACTGTATGTTCATCTAATAGTTTCTCTGAAGAAGATGTCTTTATACCTGGCAGGTGTGTATTGGTTTTCATTACTTCAAGTGTCTACTAGCAAAGTTTTAATTAAGGGGATTTTATGCAAAATATTTCCAGTGTTGTAAGAGTGAGGAACTTGGAAGCAGAACTCCTAGGTTGTCCTTTCAGTTGCTGAATTTGTCATGGTAGGCAGGACTGTCTTGATGACATTCCCATGGCCCTCAACTTGGTGGGACAAGTTCTCCTCTGACATCCAAGCGTTCCTCTAATCTATTATTTGCAAGATCTCAGTCCTGCTCTGTCAGGTACTGCAGAAACTGTCTCTGCTATAGAGTAAAGGGAAATACAGGTGCAAGGAGATGGACAGACTTGGCTGAAGTCACCCAGCCAGTCTGGGACAGAACCAGGGACAGGCCCTCAGGTGCCCCAACACTTACTCAGATGAACTAACCAAACTGAGTTTGCCATCTGCCTCTTCCCATTCCTCTTGGGAAGATGCCTGCTTTTGAGGCCTGTGGAAGAACAGGGAGCAAACCTAGCAAGCTGCTCGCCTACTGCAAACCTAACAGGAGAAAACACGGCATTTGCTTTGCCTCCTATCAGAGATGTGAGACCACAAGAGATAAGGTTATTAGCAGTGGTGCTCCAGTCCGATAGCGGAGCAGATAGACCACTTATCAGCTCTTTTATGAAGACTCCCTCACTGTTACAATACTTTCCTGATAATAATATATACAGAACTGATTGCATTTTATTTTTCCTGGACAGGTTCTTTTCACTTGCCCTTTTCTTAACGAGTTGTCTTTTTTTCCTTTTCCAGTAAGTGGATTTTCCCTCTGAAATCCTCAGGTTGGCTGTTCCTTTTTTCTCTCTTTTAGATCCACTTCATCCCAAGTTCAGGTTGTTTTGATTGCATTTTTTTGCAGCCCTTTTCCTTTATTTTAATCCTTTTTCACTTCCTTTACAGAGATGCTGGTCTAGGGGATAGGTTTTCAACAGTGACAGCAGCAAATGGGACAGTTTGCACTTCATCCAAAACTCCACTCTTTATCTGATAAGCATTTATTTAACATGAATCATACAGTCCTTTTGTGTACTTGTGAAAGAGCAACTTCATAATTTAGCTTCTGTGCATTTCCAGTGGATGATCCCCCCAGCAGAGGAGGGTGTGCTGCTGCTCTGTGGGTACACGGTTAGACAGAGCTCTCCTTTCCTTGTCCTTTCTGCGTGCAATGAGACAGGAGCTGGTAGAGCACTGGGCCTGGAGCCCAGGACCCTACAAATCCAGCTGCTAGGCAGCCTGGCTACAGTCTCCTCTCTGTCCAGAGATCCACATGCCTTGTGCATGTGGAACAGTCCCCCAAACTCCTTTCTCATCAGAATCCCTGTTCTTGAATGCTCTCAGGTTTTCTTCGGCAAATATCCCCAGTCCCGGCCCAGAGCTGGACTGCTCGCTCCCTGTGGCACTGGAATATGATTCCCCCGTGCAAGGTGCCCTATTTAAAGCAGATCCCCTATTACACTGCACTTTTCCCTCTGCAGTACTCTGGATGTTAATTAAAAGTTTGCTTTCATTAAACTACACAAAATTAAAAGACTCAGTGCACATCAATTGCTCTTTGGTGACTTGCTTGCAAATACAAGCTCCTTGAACAGTCCTTGCTGTTGGCTCTTTTTCCTTTGATATTAGAGTTCATGACCCTGAGAATGTAAGAGCACCTTTATGAAAACAAAAATTGGGCCCTAAATTATGATGTGCTGATCCTGTACCACTAAAATTAGTGAGAGATTAGTCACTAGTTTCAAAGGGCGTAGAGTCAGGCTCTACCAGAAAAACACAGTCACCCTCAATTTATTGTGCACGTTTTCATGAGACAAGTCTTTGAAATGCAGTGAAGATCTCAAATTAAACGGTATGTAGAAACCCCCCCTTTAGAACCATCTGTATTCTCCTTATCGTGCCACGCACGTCAAGCTGAAAATTTGGGTTGTTACCATGCAGATTATAACTAATTTCATACATATGATTTTGAAAGAGATCACTTTACAGGGCCTTTGCACAGGGATTACTTGCAATCCTCCTTGAGGGGTGATCTCAAAACTTTTTTCTCAGTATGATAGATAGATTTTTCTTTTGGCCATTTGGGATGATTAAAGCAGAGATCTTGACAGGTCCTCCTACAAAGGGTCAAGTCCTTCTCCTGGAAAGATGGGAGTTGGCATCTGGTAGCTTGAAACTGGGGCAGGCATTTTAAAATCCAAACACTTGGCCATGGCATTAATTCAAAATGTCTGGATGTGACCGTGTGTGTCTGCCCGTGTGGTTCTCAAATGCACTGTTTCCAGGAGTTGTCATTCCTAGAATAACATAAATCTCTGAGTGATGCTCTTTGGCTGCCCTCAGAGTACCTCAGCCCAAGTAGGACATGTTGTCTTGAATAATTTTTAATTCCTTCCCTTCCGTGGTGCATAATGCCTTCTGTATGCTGCTCTGGAAGACTGGCCTCTCAACTTACAGCCTGGCGAGAGGCTGCAGTATTGTGCTCATTAGGGAACTAACAGCTTGGTACATTGCTATAGTATCTCGAATTTTCATCAGTATATGCTTTAATGGTTTTTTTCTGTGATATTCAGATACATCACAGAGCATGTGTTAAGTCCTATACTTGTGGCAAACTGAGCATTAACTGAAAAACACAGAGCAGTGTATTTTTTCCTGAACAACAGTTTCTCTGTTATACATCACGGAAGGGACAGGCCATCCCCAGGAGCAAAGTTGGGCTGTTCTGTTGCAAAGGCTGGCAGTGTCTGAGCACTGTGCTCTGCAATCCAACCTGCTTCCTTCTTCATTCCAGAGAAACCACGTACCGCTCAAAAGCTTGTCTTGGTCAGGGGATGGGGTTTCTTCACAAATACTGGCTTGGTTTGTGATGTTCTAATACTGGATCATTTTGTCAGTGTTTTATATGAAGGTCCTATATAAAAGTGACTTCTAAAGAGAGTCTAAATGCTCAAACCCATGCATTTCGTATATATAAATAGGCTATATTATGAATGGTTGCAACCAGATAAGAGGATGATGGCACAGAATGTTTTGGAGAGCCTCTTGAACACTATAGCAGTCACTTAACATCAACTGTTCTATTTATCACTCCGTAACAACTTACATTACAAGCGTAAGTGGAAAAGATAAAATACAACCAGATTTTCTTTTTGCTGATAATACTCCAGTCTGAGGAATCCTCTATTCTAACTTGCTGGATCCCCTCAAAGACCACAAGACTCACAAGCAGGAGCAATAGCTCTGACCTGTTTCCCTATCACAGCCCAGACCACAACCCTGGAGCAAATGAACTCTAACGCGCCAAGCATTTGGGGGGCCTTTTTCAGCCACTGCTAAAAGTCCAGGTAACCTGCATTCAGAATTGACTTACTAACACTTACAGACAGGTCTGAGATAGTCATACACTTCTGGGTTTGAAAGTTTAAGAAGAATGTGAAGGGAACATGGAAGTGAAATGCATGTCCTTTAGATGTTAAACAAGGTCAGAAGTATTTATTTACCTAATAGTGATGCAACACCACAACTTCTTAATACAAACTGAAGTCCAAATCTCTTTTCACTGAACAAAACAGTGGGAGAGGGAAGCAGAGAGAGTTCTTCTTGGTGAAAGAACTGCTAGGAATAACCTAGCAGTAATGGGTGCTTGGGCACTGGCCAGGCCAGCTGCCTGCTCTGAGGGGCAAAGAAGCTGCAAGTCTTGGTGTGAAAGTGCACCCACACAAACCCCGTGGGTCCGTGGTATTTCAGTCTCCAGTGAAAGCAAAATCACTTTGACTCAGCTGCAGAAGCACTTAGGAGTTGTGTGGGAGTCCCCCAGAACACATAACAAATCATGGAATAACAAAGGGAATTAAAAGGTGGTAATATGATATACGATTTAAGAACGTGGATTAAAAATTGAATTAAGCCCTCCTCCCCATTCAGCCTACAGCCAGTCCCTTCTTTGCTATAAAATGGCACCAGGGGCCAAATTCTGCTCCTGTATTAACAGGAATGAGGAGGAATTGCAGCGGAGTTATGTCAGAACAAGTCTGGGATGGTGAGAGGAGCCTGAAGCCAGGGCAGCAATGCGGTCAGGGCATGCCCAGGAGGGAATGGGGTGAACGGGTCTCCTGACACAGTTGTCAGGGTAGGCAGACAGGCCCTAATTGGTCTGATCTGATTACTTTTTCCAAAAGCTTTGAACTTTGCACAGGATACCTTAGGCCTGCAGGAGCCGCTGCTCTGATGGGGAATTAGCAGACGGCTGGGCTGACCTCAACATCCATCCCCTCACCCCCCGGATTTTATTATCTAACAGGCAATGTTTGGGTGATGAATGACTGACAGGTGTGATCAGCTGATGGGAACGGCTGGAGATGGTACACATACACTGCAATTTTACCAGACCATAATGTATTCTGCAGTCGGCAAAGGATAAAGCTTGTAAAACCTTTGTTTTAAGTCTTAAAATATCAAATTCCTTGTAACTATGGGCTTCCTAAAACCAGCCCTGGTAATTACAAGTGTTGGGCCATGAATAATTTCATGCTAGGAGGTGCATTAATTTTAACTCCTCCCACCTCCTCCTGACATTGTGAAAGCGCATTACCAGCGAGGACAAGTTTATGATCTTATCCAGGACAACTGGTGCAATAATATGAAATGAAAACCAAGACAAAAATGTCATTGTTTGCGCACTCTGTATAAAGGGATCCTGCAGAAATCTCCCTTTGCAGCCTGGACCGGGACGAGGGCTCCAAAGGTGCAAGCAAGATTTATGGAGCCTTTCCAAGCACACGGCTCAGACCCTGCCAGATCCGGCCGTCGGCAGCCTGGTGTCCTGGTTCAAGAAACAGGGAGGAGTTCTGACATCATTGTCTCTCCAATGGTTTGCATTTAAAAACTTCAACCATATTTTCCCAAAATTCCACTGAGACCCAGGACCAGGTTGATACAGACGCAACGTGCTTGGTCCCAGAAGAATGACCCTGCAGTCTGGGGTAGTCAGGTTCATAATCTCACTGTCATTAAGTGGCATCAGGATCTATTTGGCAAGCTCTCCCTGTTTAACATCTACAGGTTCTGTCTGCTCACATTTACAGCAGCAAACCCAGAGTTTCACAGCTCATTCAGAAGTTACACCTCAGTTGGAGAGGAAACAGGCAAGTCTGGCTGGAGGAAAGATCAGAGATGTCTATCTTGGGCAGGGCACCCCACAGCGTGTTTACCATTCAGGCTGTGTCAGAGGCTGCACTGAACACCATTCTCAAGAAGGATGTATAATACAGATGTTAAACACCAATTATCCCGTTAAAGATCAGGTAAAGTTAAATAATGGCAAGGGTGTGATTCTCAGCATTGAACAAATTAGAGATGACGCTCTCTCCCTAACGTTCCCAGGTGCCCCTGTGGCAGATCTCCCTCACCTTGTACTACAGCAGACTGCATGCGCTGTTACAGCAATGTATGGTTGCGAAGTAAAATTGTCTTGACGTAGCATTTGGAAGCCTTAGTGTTGCTTCACAGCCTCAGTGCTAACACGCTGACAGTGTCATTTTCAGTTGCTTCTCAGTCCCTCTGGACTGAGGTAAACACCTTGAGCTAAATATTTAGACAGTCGTGGTTTATATCAAGACATGACAATTCAGAAATCACTCAGGTTGTTGGGCTGCCTGAGGTAGAATTTAGCTTCTGTGTCTCATCTATGAAAAAAATAAAATCTTTAGGCACATTTATGATTGTCCCCTATTAGAACTTTATAAGAATACAATAGCACTGACGCCAGCTATAAGTTATTTTTTTGAGATTTTTCCTGCTTCCCTTTTCACTCTTTAAGAACAATGTATCAGTGTGCCACTAGGACTAGGACGAAATTCTCCCCTGGAAATCAAAGCACAACGAAGACTCTTTATCAGTTTCCCCGTTCTCTTCAGAGAGCTGTGGCAGCAGATGCTTTAAACTCTCGTGGGTGAAGGGGAAAGGTTGGATTACTGAAAAAACAAGACAGGCTTCAGAGTGTGGAGGAGGCATTAGGAACTGCTTAGGATCTCAAACCTGCAACACCTTGAACCCATCACCAGCCAGAACTGTGATGGATGGGAGAGGATAAAGGGCAGTCTAGCTGACCCATGATGCCTTCCAGTGCCCTCCAAGAAACAAGAAGAAAAGAGATTCTTATCACTCTGTGAAAGAACAGAGAGGAAAATTATCATTAAAATGCCTTCCTAATAAAACTAACAAACAGTGGCTTTTTTTCTTCCAAACTCCATTCTCTTATCCCTTCCCTACAAGCTTCAAGATGGCCATGACTTGAAGAATTTTAGTCTTTGGGTGAACCTTCCCTAAGTAGAGGTCACATCCTTCTGCTTAGACTTTACTTTTGTTATACAGTCTTCTTTGAAAACCTCAAGAAAATAAATAATTTGGGTTATATCTTTTTAGTCATTAGTGCATAGAATCATGTAGAATTATGCTAATACACAAAAATTAATATAGGTAATAAAATTTCCGTATTTGTGAATGTGAATTCACAACCTACATCACCTGCCGTAGGACCACTGACGAAACATAAATGAGTCACTTTATTTCTCTGTTTGCTTTAGGTCTGGGAATTCTGCTGTCTCCTTGGTAAAGTGCTCTAGGATGATGTCAAGTAGTGATGTTAGGTGTGTTATGGAAAACAAGGCAATTACAGACCTTGTAGCAAAGAATTTACATTCTAAATCCGGCCACTGAAAGTTAGCTTCCAACGATTGTTTTCCCCCCACAGATATCTGCAACCTGGCACTCACAGCTCGCTGAAACCATCCATATTCCCTCCAACTCTTTCATGCCCTGCTTTCCCTCTGCCTTTACCCAGCATCATCCTGCACTCCAGGAACTTGGCTGCCTCCTGGCGCTTCAACCGCCTTCCAGACTCTCTCCTGCCTGTGACTCTCAGGGGAGAAGCGTCTCTGTCTCTCTTCTCTGTTTCCAGAGCCCATCCTTCTTAACCTCTCTCTTCCTCTCTGCTCCCAAGGTACTGTCCCTCTCGATTTCCATGGGCAGTCCTTGAACTGAGTACAAATAAGTTCAAAAGCCAAAAAGCAGGAATTTCTGTAAACACGTGAGCGTGTTATAAGCTGGTATCTGTGGTTCCCTAACATCCGGTGCCCTGAAATCCAAAGTCTTACGAATCCTTCTCGCTCAAATTCCACCTGTGCAACAGGTTATTCACTAGGAGAGGCAGATGACACAACTCCATGAAAAACAGGTTCTACGAGCTGAACCCCAAATCTAAGAAATTCGCCATCCAGCTGTCCTAGAATTTGGTCATATAATAAAAGCTCCAAAACATTTGGTTCTTTCGGTGCTTTGAAACCAACCCTTCATCTCAACTTTGGGTTTAGGTTGTTAGCATCATGCCAAATACCCACAGACCTTTGGAACACGGTCTGTGAGTCAATGATTACATCCAAGGTGTCTGGTGGGAGAGGCCAGGACACACATACTAATTCACATCAAAGGAAATCCCCACTGTTATGCGGCTGAGCTACCATTTGTGAGGCTATCCTCAAATCTCTAATACAAGTAACAGAGCCTCTTCCTTAGCCATCGCCACCATCATGCTGCCCAGACTCTCCATTGAGATGTAGTCAAGAGTATTGCCTGAAACAGGTCTTACCGTGGTGGGAAATCAGAGCTCAACCTCCTAGATAACTCACCTAATTCTACAGAAAAAAAAAAAAAGGCACAGAAGGACCTCTGCTAAACACACTCATATCTAGTAACTAGCTGGGATCTGCTCTCTGCTTCTGTCTCAGAACTCACACAAAACTCTCTGACCCAGCAAACTCCCACTCTTACCAGGTGAAAAGCTCTTCCCCCTCAACCTGCTAATACTTCTTTTTTGCACTCTTCAAGCCAAGGTTTAAGGTGTTCTTTCAAAGCAAAATACCAGTCTTGCTACACAACCGCTTCATGAGAGCCTGGTCCTCTGGCCCCAGCAGCATAGCTGTGTTTGCGCCTCTCCCAGGCAGCAAAGACTTTTGCAGAGCTCAGGGGAATCTTCAGGAGTCAGATCCCCCCAGAACTGGCATGATGCTGCAAATGTGCTTTTGCAGCACCTCTCTCTGGTGGTCTTAGGGGCTGTTAGGACAAGGTTGCAAAGCTGAGTGAGTCTCAGGTTGCTCTGTTAAGCCTCCAGCTACAGGACAACTTACAGGGTTTGAAGTTCTGGGTAACTGGAATCAAGAACTGGCATGTGGAAATTCAGCTGTTACGGCCCCACAACCAGCCCACACGCTCTGCAGTATACGGCAGGGGGCTAAAATGGGCACAAGTCTCTTACCCTGTTCCCTGAAAGCTGCAGGTATTATCTGGAGCAGAAGGGCTTTAAAACTTCTTTTTAACAACAACAACAAAGGTTAATACTAGGGTTCTGGGTATTTTGGGGAGTCACATATATCTCTAGTCCTTTCCTGAATCCTTTGGCACCAGCAATGTCTCAAGACCAGAACCTGCAGAACAGCCGATGCTGAAACACGTCAGGCAGGGGTGATGTTAACACGGGCACTGTGGTCTTTCTTTTGGCTATGGAGCTGAAAATGTTTCCCAAAAGCTGCTGCGATGTGCTGTTCCAGGCTTTGCCTACCCTGGGACATCACACTAGCACAAGGAACTAGTTTTGGCAGCGAAAAAAAATTCAGGTCACACAGACATGCTGGCAAAAGACTTAATTTAAATTTAGCTAAACCATCAGAAAAGGCTCTTTCGCCTCTGTGCTGTCCATCACCCTCCACCTCAGCCTAAGCATGACAGCTCCTCTGCCTGGGAGAGCTGCTCCAGCGAACCAGGGTGGAGGGGCTAACATCAGACACTCCTGAGAGTCATTGCACAACTCAGGCCTTTAAAAACAGCCTCACCACTGAGTGCCTGAACCACCCCAGATCACTTGTAAACGTTGGCTCTTCTCCTGCAGAGCTTACCAAGTTCCCATGATCACTGAACGGGGGCTGGTTTGTAACCTTTCTCCACTAAGGTTTTATTCCTAATCCTGTCAGTTCCTATCTCACAATGACATAGCTTGGATCCCCAAACATTCCACTAATTCCTCCCTTTTGAGCCGGCAGACTCAGCTCAGTGCTTCCTTGGCAAGCAGGCGTCCTGCATTCCTAGACTCGCTTCCCAAGCTGTCTTGCCCATTCCTCAGGAATGGCTCCCCGCAGGGACTTATTTCCTTAAGGATGAGATGTTTTCATACCCTGGCAAGTTTCCCACTGCCTATCATCACATGCATCCCATGGAAAGAGGGTGCAGAGAAGCAAAGGTTTCTTCTCAGTTGTTTTGAGTGCCCAGACACCTCAGGATGACAAGCAGGTGCTTGCAGAGTGTGCAGTCCCTCGCTCCAACATGGGACACTGCTGGAGGGTCGCTAGGAGCCTTGGGACAAGCTCTGCCTCAGGAATGACAAATACCGGGAAGAGCC
This sequence comes from Buceros rhinoceros silvestris, assembly GCF_000710305.1. Lineage (NCBI taxonomy): Eukaryota > Metazoa > Chordata > Aves > Bucerotiformes > Bucerotidae > Buceros > Buceros rhinoceros. Next base: position 948 of record NW_010393246.1, on the reverse strand, counting down.
TTTCAGAAGTCACACATTAAACTCAACAGAGTCCCAAGAGGTGCTCCCAGGTTTATGGCACAGACCAGATTCCCAGCAGTTATCAGCACTGAGAAAGCTGGTGCTTCTCAGCTAAGGTGGCTTCATGTGCACGAGCTCTGCTGCTCCATGAGGATATCACGGTTTCTAAGCATCTTCCTAGATCAAGCTGAGGTGACAGCGTCTGAACATTACGATTTTCTCCGGAAACAATTGCCAAGACCTCTCTGGGCTGAATTCACCACCCTGTGTGCTGTGTTGCCTTCTACCCTTGGTCTGTATATGCACAGTCCAGATCAGCAGCACGTTGCTGTTCATCTCCCCTGGCCCTGGTGGGATCCCGTAGTGGGAGCCACTGTGGGGCCTCCAACGCAAACTGACCCGCTCTCCTCTACTGCCCAGGATCACACTGACAGCCTTCTCAGAGACACAGCCCCTTTGCTCTCCCCAGAGGGCTGAGATCTGTGCAATTCTCTCCCATTGTGGCTCTTGCCACCACCCGCTTTATAAGCCAGAGACAGCCTGCAAAGAACAGAAGTTTTTTCAGACATTTTTACCAACACGAGATGCACAGAGGTGGATACAAGCTCAACCCAAACCTCTGGTCTGGTTATTACAGGTCATCAGTCAATAGGCTGCATAGTTTAATTTTTGTCTCTGAATGCTGTTAGCTACCTGTTTTCTCATTTGCTTTCCATCGCTGCACTCCCAGGGATGCTCCCAGCACTTTAATATATTTCTATACGAATTCCAGTGCATTTAAGAAAGAAATTAACTCACTTCTCACTGCCGAGAGGGCTGGTGTTAAGAGGGAAGGTCTGCTCTGCTTAACTCTTACTCTAAAAGCCTAAATCCACAGGAAATGTTTCAGACGACACCGCCTTGCACCACCTGTTCCACCCGCGGTGACGGTGCGTGTGTCAGGGCCGG
>NW_010393245.1:1069-2047 GCF_000710305.1 Buceros rhinoceros silvestris | reverse complement strand
TCCCCCTGCTCTGACGTGAGTGTTGGGCCTGCAGGCAGGGACCCTGTAGCCAGCCCATCACTGTGGCATCGGGGCACGCTGCACCACCACTGGGCTTTGTCTCTTGGTGGCACCTGGCACCAAGCAGCCGGGCTCTGTGCACCCGCCGCTGCACCCGTGCACCTCCTGCCTGCCTGTGGGGTACTGGGAATGACTGGACCCCCCTGAAACATCCCTTGCTGGGCTGCATCCTGGGTTCTGCACCCCAGGAGTTCAGCCCATGCCTTTATCAAGGGGGACTGTGGGGACAGTGACACCATATCAGGGCCAGGGCACACCTGCTGAGGCCCTGGGCTTCCCCAAATTCTGCCCACTCTCTGCCCGCTCCCTGGGGGGGTGATTGCGCCTGCTCGTTACCTGCAGCGCCCTGGGGTGACCTAATGAGCCCTTTGGAGAGCGCATGGGGCAGGCCAGGGCTGAGGCCCTGGGCTTCCCCAAATTCTGCCCACTCTCTGCCCGCTCCCTGGGGGGGTGATTGCGCCTGCTCGTTACCTGCAGCGCCCTGGGGTGACCTAATGAGCCCTTTGGAGAGCGCATGGGGCAGGACAGGTGGGGCTGGGGGATTCAGAGAGGTGACGGTTCTGTTGGGGATGCAGAGGGATTACTGCCTTACTCATCACTCTCAAGCTCCTCCTCTGCCCCTGCGGTCCTGCTGGACCCCCGAGTAAAACCCAGTAACACCAGCAATGGCTGATCCTGGTTAGGAAGGCAGCATGGTCCCCTCAGGGTGATGGTTGGGGCTGTCTGGTGGGACAGGGCTTGGGACAGACACTGTGGGGTGAAGGGACCTCTCCCCCATCCAGGCTGGGGACCGGCTCTTCCAGTCCCTCCTGTCCTGAACCAGCTTGGGAACTGGCTGGAGGAGGAGGTGTCACACAGAGCCGCAGCCACGTCACGGTGGGTTTGGGTCAGAACCCTATCAGAACCCAAAGGCTTTTG
>NW_010393245.1:569-866 GCF_000710305.1 Buceros rhinoceros silvestris | reverse complement strand
TGGTAGACCATCTGGGTGGCCCCCCAGCACTGAAATCGCATGAGGCCAGTCCTGATGCGGTCCCCATACAACCATCCCCTTTACTGGGACCCAGTGGCCGAGCTGGTATGAGCCCCGCTAGTCATAGTGGGAAGATGCTGGTGCTGTGTTTGTCCCCTCTGGTCAGGGGATGGGCGCTGCGGGTGTTCTCAGGGTTCTCTGCAAGGTGCCTGGGGATGGGGACAAGGCAGGACCCACCGGGTCAGGGAGGATGCTCCTGGTTTTGAAGGGGACATGGACTGATGGCAGCTGGCTCAA
>NW_010393245.1:0-238 GCF_000710305.1 Buceros rhinoceros silvestris | reverse complement strand
CTCCCCTCCCCCAGCTCCAGCCCAGCCGGTAGGTGGGCTGGGGGGGTCTCACCGCGCTGTGCATCCCCAGCCTGCAGAGGGCTGAGCCAAGCACCCACCCATGGCTTGGCACCCACCTGGGGCTCTCTGTGCTGAGCTAGGGTGTGGGGGGGTTGCAGAGCAGGGGGATGCCCCGTGGGGCATGGGGGGCTGCCCAGGGGCCGTCGGGACTGGCGTGGGGTTTGGTTTGCGTCGGTCA
>NW_010393244.1:0-431 GCF_000710305.1 Buceros rhinoceros silvestris | reverse complement strand
CTCCTTCCCCGGCCCCATCCTCAGCTCCTTCCCCCAGCAAGCCGTGGTGGGCTCCTCCGGAGCACCCGCCTTCGGGGGCTCCCTGGGGCTGGGCGGCCTCTACGGGGCCGGGGCCACGCAGGCATCGGGCGGCCTCTGCACCTTTGGCAGACCCTACGCTGCTCCTGCCTGGAGCCCTTCCGCCTGGCCCCGCTACAGCAGGAAGTTGTGGGACACCTGTGGGCCCTGCTAGACCCTGACCCCAAATCCCCAGAGACCCTGCGTCTCCTCAGCCTCACCCCACCCCTCTCCTTCCCTGCTCTCCGTGTCTTCTCTCCTCCTCCTTGCTTCTGCCCGTGACCACAAGTGTCGCTCCACCAGCGTCCCACAGGGCACTGGACCGTCTCTGCCAGAGCCACCGCCTGCCAGAAGCCTCAAGGAAGAGCTCTCCT
>NW_010393243.1:23040-28367 GCF_000710305.1 Buceros rhinoceros silvestris | reverse complement strand
GTACAGCCATGATTCATCCATGGTTTTAATACATCTCACTGACTTTGCTTTTGCACTGGATCTTGCATGATTTCCAAAAAGCTCTTTTATTATTATTATTATTTCCTTCTTTTTCACCTAATCTCAGCCAAAGCTTGTCCAATCTAAACTCGATAAAAGCCAATATGAGTGTTACTGACCTTTGGACTGGGCTCTGAATAAACCGTGCCTACAGCCTGTATTCTGTAAACACGAGCGCACCTCGTGTTTAGCGGTTAGACAATAAGCGCTCTCTGATGATGCAACGTTTACCTAATTATTCTTATTTTGTTGCTTTGGATAGAGGTTGAGGGCAGCTGATGTGATTTAATACATCTAGCTCAGAGAATAACTTCATTTGTCTTCTGCTTGGTAACAAAGCCTAGTTACCAAACAGGACTGCAGAGATGAAAAATACTTTGCATTCCCTCCATGCCACTAGATTTTGACACTCTCTATAAACTTCAAACTGGATCTGAAGAAGCACAAACAGAAGTATCATTCATTTCTGAGCGTGGATGAAGATAGAGGAACCTCTAAAACTTAACTTTACATGATAAAAGTGACTACACACACGCACTCACCAAAAAACCGCACACCTCTCTGTTGCACTCCGAAGGTTTGGCCAGTACTGCAGCAGTACTGCAGAGGAAAAAATGCTGAATCCTACACAACGCACATTCAGGGCATAGCACGTTATCTGCTTCCTGAGTAAGCCGGTGTAGGACATCACCATTCATAATGGTGTTTGCCATAAGACAACGTACTCTTAATTTCAAGCATGGCAAAAGATACTATTTTCTTGTGACTTTAAATCTAATTGCTTAGAATGTTCTCTAACACTCCAGTTAGTTTTGTGCAGAGAACAAGAGAACTAGAAACAGTTTTTTAGGGGTAACTATAAATTCTTTCTTTACTCTGTTTCAGACATTGCCTCCTTAACCTCTCATTTTCTGCAACACTGATCAAGACTTTCAAAAAGGCTCTTGTAACACTTTCCAGATGATAGTTTCAGTCATTTTTGCTTCACTTGATGGCGATTACTATTCCCATGTGTTGTGTTAGCTAAGTAGTCATGCAGCACATTTCAAGCTTGAATTAAAAGTCCATTTTTTCCTCCTGAAAAAGATTCATAAATAAGAAATTTCATCTTTGAATAAAATTCAGTTATTGCACTGAAAGGAAAAAGCTTTATATGTTAACACTGTCGAGAGTCAACGATGCATAGTAAAATGGCTCCAAAAGTGAGGAAATTCAGATTTCAAGCTAAGTTTCTGACTTTCATTAGAAAAAAAAAAAAGCACCAGTTTACTTATCTTTGTAAGGATTTCAGTCGAGATCAATTCAATTTTAGCATGCAGGTGTGATGAATAAAAATCCCCAAATATGTAGGCTGCTTTTCTGTGTCTTGTCATCACTCATAGGGTTGTCCTGTTGCCCTAGAAGAGACCACTCTCAGACCATTATCTCTTAGAGACAAGGCAATGTGACATCTAGACGCGTCCATTTATCATGCATACACTTTTCCTCCCCCTAACTCTGAAGGTAATTCAGCAGAATCTTGTCCTACTTCATCCTCGTACCCTCAGCTGACTGTCAGTGATGAAGTGCTGAAGGCTAATACCGTTCATTGGGATTTCATTAGAATGACTGCTCCACCATGGGTGTCCCACAGGTAGCAGCTCCTCCCAGAAAACCTGCTCCTGCGTGGCTCTCCGCAGGCTGCAGCTTCCTTCAGGACACATCCACTTGCTATGGTGTGGGGTCCTCCACAGGCTGCAGTGTGGATAGCTGCTCCAGTGTGGAGCAGCTATCGATGTAATACTGATGAAATGCTCAAAATTTAAAGGTGCTAAGGGTGCATCTGCTCTTCAAGAGCAGGGGTTGTTTTGGTTTTTTTTTAATTTGTGCTTTTAGAGTTCGTTTTCTGTGAATTTAATTGCCCTTTTTTGCTACTTCGTTGTGCTAGTTCAGGATTTGATGCAGTTTTGGTAGTGAGGGAGGAGGCAATTGTGTGCAGTTTTGGTAGAGAGGGATGTTGCTGCTATAGTCCTTGTAAGAAGCTTCATGAAAAGAGCTCCCCCAGCTCCAGTTTGGCCCAGCCTGTGGCCAAGGCTGTGCCAATCAGCGCCTCTGCAAATAAACCTGTTTAGAGGGGAAATACCTTTGGGAATGCCTTTTTGGTTTTGGAGCGCCCAGGGTTTTTTTGGAGGGGGTAGGGCTGAAGTAGAGGTAACCATGTGCTAGAATCAACCCAGTGGTAGAACCATGTGGTAGAAGCAACACAGGTAACTGAGGAGAAGTTTGGGGAGACACACTGGTACAGCTGTTTCCCTTTGGCCTGTGACAAGCTGTCAGGCTGAGACTCAGCAGTCCTCGGAGAGCACTGGTGGGAAGACACTGATGGTGAAGAGCCAGAGGGAGATGACCTGCACTGCGGGCAGACACAGAGAGACCCACAATACAAAGAGCTGGGGAAAGGCCCATGTTGCAGAAAGCCTTGAATCCTGAAAAGGGCCGTGACTTTGAGGAGGATTGGTACTGGGTCAGTCCGGCACTGGTGATGCCAGAACTGATCCCAGCGGCTGATCTCCACATGAGCTGGAGACGTTCACATCTCCTGAAAGGGGCATGCCACATGGCTGCAAGGAACTGTGAGGAGTGTTTCCTGTGAAGGAGAGCAAGCAGCAGGAACAGCATGAAGACAGCGAAGACTGGCTGCATTCCCCATCTGTGTTCCCCACCCCACCCCAGCCCCAAGTTGGGTTGGGGTGGGGGGATGGGGTGGGGAGATGAGGTAGTAAAGCCAGGCCTGAGAAGAAGACAGGGAGGGGGGGAGATGTATTTAAAAACTAGTTGTTTCTCTTATTGTCCTACTCTAATTTAACAGGCGATTTAGTTGCGGTTTTGTTGCTTGAATTAAACTGATTTTGTTTCCTCAAGCTGAGGCTGTTTTTTGCCCATGACAGTAAGTGGTGATTGAGTCCTTCTCTGTCCCTTGTCTTGACCATTAAGTAGTTTGTTGTATTTTTTCCTCCGGGAGAAATAGAGCAACTGTGTGGTACTTAGTCACCAGCTGGAACTAAACAGCAGCATTTGTCCGTCTCTGTTCAAAAGACCACTATAAAAAAAATGGTTTAAAGATGAAAATTGATTAGAAAGATTCTTCTTGATTATATAATTAATGCTGTGTAAAAAAAAATTGAACTAACCTGCTACAGAACTTCAAAACCTGCTTAATTCCTTAGACAGTTTTCCTAACTAAAGCCATACCTCAGATTCTGGAAAACAGCCCCTTTCATAAATCTGCTGACTTAAAGAGTAAGCATAGGTCAAATTCAGCTGAAAAAATAATTATAAAGATTTGCACAGTTCAATTTGAGAAAAAATGGCTGTCCTGCTATATTCCTCTTTGGTTCTGTGAACTGATTATATATCAGATAGACACACAGAACGCTCATGGAAAGTTACAGCTGCTTGAATCATGTTTCTGTGCTGAAACAACACTTGCTTTTACACTAATGTGTTTAGTAAAGACAGACACAGTGGTTTTGAAACTATGTTTCTGCGCACTTGCTGACCTCTTGTGCTTTTTAAAGTGACTAAAAGCTTTAAAATCCTTCAGTTGGCTTGATTAGACAGTGGTGTTTTGCCTGGCATTGATTTCAGGATTTACAGTTTGTTAGCAGATCACCAGGGTATTTTTTTTGCTGTGTGTCATGGGCAATTGCACACCTTCTTGAATAACTAAATACTAAAATAAATCAGAATCAATCCTGATCTCTTTTAAAAGGTTTTTGTGTTTCTTTTTCCTTTGTATGATTACAGAATCCTCAGGTATGTACTAGTACTTTAATATATTTTACATGCTTATTTGCTAGTTCTAGAATGTTTGTTCATTTTTTAATACAGGAATGCAAGTAAAAAAATAAATGGAAACTGATTGTGGATTTCAGTTAAAGGCAAATCCATATTAAAGACTTCTAGTGAAAAAAAAGAGTGAAAGAGCCAAACAAGGTATTTACTGAGAAAAAAGCTCATAGAGTGATTTGCCGTGTCACTCCCTCCCAAAGACAGGTTGTCTGTATGCACTTGCAGGGAAAGAACATTTAATGAATAAAACACAGGGGGGAAAGAGGGGTTACCGTCTGCAGATTGCTGGCCGCAGCATGGCTGTGTATAAAGCATTGATTGATGGCAGTGGAAGCAAAGTGCTCTGCAAAGCATCTAATAACTGTGTAAACAACCACATAATATGGATACCGTCCAACACAGCTTGTAACACCCCTTTGTTTGGTGCAGTTTGTATAGTTGGTAAGCGTACCTGTTATTCCATCATTGCTGAGCTTGAAAATGTGGAATAGTAAAAGATTGTGGTCCAATTTCCACAGAAAAACACTCAGCATGTTTTTTTCAGTTTTGACTGTGACCATCAGCTACTATTCACTGAAAAGTTTCCTGACCAGTTCTGCACCCATTTGGTTGCAGTTTTATCCAGATTATGTTCCCCTAACTTGTCCTGGAATGTCACATGAAATAATATTCCAGGCTTTACTAATGTCTACATATGAGACACCTATTTGTTTCTTAGAGGCAATGCATTGCAGAAGGTGGAAATTTGATTAGACAGACAACATTTATTTAACCATTTCATTTCTACCATATTTTCATTTCCATGTGTCTTTCTAATTTGGACATATGCTGGAGATAGCCTTCAAAATTTTCATCTGTTTTCTTTCATTAATTGTGCACAGTTTTCACTAAATAGCTCCTGTGCTAAGTGTAAGTCCTAGTCCATGTTTATCTATTTGCAAAAAACAGAAGTCTGACAGAACTCCCTAAACATTTAAGTAAACCAGCTGCCATAGGATGGGATTATAGTCTGTATCCACTATGTCTGACTGTGGTGGGTTGATCTTGGCTAGCTGTTGGTGTCCACAAAGCTGCTCTCTCACTCCCTCCTCAGCGAGACTGGGAGACAAAATAAGATGGAAAAGACTGTGGGTTCAGACAAAGACAAGGAGATCACTCATCATCACAGGCAAGAGAGACTCTATGGGCAAAATTAATGCGATTTATTGCCAATTAAAAATAGAGCAGTTTAACAAGAAACAAAACCAAAACTATAAACGTCTTCTCATATCCCTCCTTCTTCCCAGGCTCAACTTCACTCCTTCATTCCCAACTCTTCTACCCACCCTTCCTTGACAATATTACGTTCAACTCCTTCATTCCCAACTCTTCTACCTTCCCTGCCCCTGAATTGCAGAGGGGGATGGTGAATGGGGGTTATAACCAGTTCAGAACAT
>NW_010393243.1:0-22903 GCF_000710305.1 Buceros rhinoceros silvestris | reverse complement strand
ATGAGGTACAGTCCTCCATGAAGTGTTCCCACAGGCTGAAGCTCGTCAAGACCTGCTCCAGCATGGGTCGTTTCCATAGGGTACAGTCTTTCAGGAACAGACTGCTCCAGTGCAGGTCCCCAGTGGGCCACAGTTCCTCCCAGAAAACCTGCTTCTGTATGGATTCCTCTTCACAGGCTGCAGCCTGCAGCACGAATCTGCTGCTGCGTGGCTCTGCACAAGCTGCAGCTTCCTTCAGGGCACATCATAGAAGGCTTTTGTTACCTAGTCCTCCCGCCCCTGCAGTAAGCAGGGACATCTTCAACTAGATCAGGTTGCCTAGAGCTCTGTCCAACCTGACCTTCACAGAATTATAGAATTATTTCGGTTGGAAGAGACCTTTAAGATCATCTACCTGATATGGTGTGCGGTCCTGCACATGCTGCAGTGTGGATATCTGCTCCATTGTGGTCCTCCATCGGCCTCAGGGGGGGCAAACTGCTTCACCATAGTCTCTATTGGCTCCAGGGGAATCTCTGCTCCAGCACATGGAGCACCTTCTCTCCATCTTTCTTCACTGAACATGCAGGGCTCTTTATCTCACATTTCCTTGCTCCTCTCTCTCAAAGCTGTTATGCCGTGTTTTTTATTCTTTCTTGCCTTTATCAAAGAGGTGCCACCAGTAGTGCTGGTGGGCTCAGCCTTGGGGAGTGGAGGATATATTTTGGAACTGGCTGGAACTGGCTCTGCCTAACATGGCAGCAGCTCCTGGTGTCTTCTCACAGAAGCCACCACACCTGCAGTGCCCCCAGATACCAAAACTTTGCAACGTAAAGCCTCTTCTCTGTGGCTTTTGATGATTAAGCTAACAATAATGGTCTCTGTGATTTTTTTTTTTTTGCTGTTTTATAAGTTTCTGTCTCTGAATGGCAGAAAGCTGTAGTGTCTCTTGATTGTTTTGACAATTCATGTAAACTTTGCACTAGGTTTTAATTATTTGGTTTTAGCTTGGGCATTATTAATTAAAAAAAATAGCAGTTAATGCTTTTGTATATTCTAGTTCTGTTTTCCTTTCCTATCGTAGAGAAATATAGATTGTATTTTCCTCTGCTCATTTATGTAACTCATTTCAAAACAAAAATTCTTATTCATATATTGGGGGAAATGTAATAAACTCAGTAATTGTTTTGACACATACTTTAAATTATGAGGTAAGAACTGTAATTTTGAAAAATACTTCTTCTTTTTGCCATGTAAGTATGTGTTAAATGACCTGAGACAGGGAGGAGAATTAAATTATCAAGAAAGATTACATTTGTTTATAACTCCTCTGATGAAAGAGCATTCATCATTCCTCCCCACCCTCCCCCATCTTTCCATCCTGAACTATAATCCCATCATTTACTTGACTGACTCTCTTGAACTTTGACATTTGTCTTACTCATGCAGTGTAAAAAGAATTAAACTGGAGCACCCACCCAGGTGGGATCTGTTTACCTGTGCAGTCCTGGCTTCTCTGCCTCTCATTTGTCTTAATAATGCAGCCAGCAGCATTAATAAGCCTCATCAGGTCACACCACTTAATGGACTGTCCTTGCCAAAGAGTGGATTTTCTCTTTAGAGGCAGAAGGGAGTCATTTCAATGTTGGATCTCTTCTAGACATTATCTATGTGTATACATTCCCCCTCCCCTGCAGCTCTCCTCTCTAAAACATCACTGGTTTTAATTAATATCCTCTCTTCCTTTCTTTGAGTCAGTGAGCCAGTAATAACCTGTAATCTTCTGTTATGTTATGCTGTTTGTATGCCAGTATCTTGAGCATGGCATTAGATCCTGTTGTACAGCCGCAGATCTACTGTTTATTGCTATAGACCATTGCAATGAAAGACAGAGTACTGCTTTTTGAAGACATTTTTTCTTACAGTTTGCATGTTTTGATGCAGAAAACCGCAATTAAATGACTACATGTGAGGGCCTATAGCATTTATATTGATGCTGATATTTTGCACAATGTTATGCAAAACAAGCATAAACAAATCAAATGAAAGCCCCAGAGGTTGAACAAACACCCCCAAAAATCGCTGCTACCCTTAAAGCTGACCCACCAATGGAGAGGGAGTGAAGGTGAAGAGGCAGAGGTAGTTCTCTTTCATTTCTCTCACAGCTAGACTAGTAATTCACTCAGTCTCCTGGGTGGCTGGTTGATCTGGAAAGGTTTATTACATAATGAACATTTGTTGGACATGTGGAAAATAGTAATAAAAATAACCCTCATTCGTTGCTTATTTTCCTTTAACAGCTTGCAGCTTCTGTATTTTTAAAATTATTCTGCCTTTTTTTTTTCCCCAGAGATTTGTGAGGAGAAACTAGAGTCACAGGTGACAAGAGAGCCACTGGCTGCAACATGATAAAAATTCATCCATCTAAGAATCTGGTTAAAAACCAGTTTATGAGATTGACTGAAGTGTTTGATATCTAACTGATGCAAATTCTTTTTCAGTGGGCTATAGCAGGGATAACATAAACACAGTGAAATCTTCAGGGTGGAAAATAATGGAGGCTCACAATAATTGTTTAGAAACTTGTTGGAAACTATTATTTCAATGAAAGGAAGGGGAATTTTAATTACAAAATTTTGTATGGTAACAACTGTGACTGACTGCTGCGTCATATAAAAACATTTCCATCCAATTTCATAAAAGGCTCAGGAGGAACATTCATGGAGTGCTGAATGAAGTTGTGGGTAAGGAATGGAGACATGATACTCTTGCCTGTTTCAGGTATTTCTCAGTGTATCTACAGCTTTTCTCGAAACGAGAACTTCACCCATTCTTTTACATTTTGAAACTGTATTGGCTTATGATCACAGAATTTTTATTTCTTACTGCCATAGTTTATAAAACACTTGTAATATCTCTGTGAAGGTAAAGCAAAGTGAATCAGAAACATCTTCCACAAAATGCTCTGGATAGAGAGAATGTAAGTCTTGTCATCTGTGTTAAAGAAGTCAGTAGAAATAGTGATTGTAATCATGTCTTTTTTTCAGAATTGAAGAGCTCTATAACTCATATGTAAAAAGGACACATTTTGCAAATAAATAAATGTAGTAGTGTTGTAATTTGTCCTGTTGTAATCAAACATTTAAAATACAAACATAATGCATAAAATAAGCACTGGTTTTGTGTTTAATTATTTCATTTTAAAAGGAGCAGGACAGGAAAAGAGAGACAGAGACATCAAGTAGTACTTTAATTATGCCTTTGTCTTTATCCGTAGAAGAATAAACAAGCTACCAGCTATCTCCCCTCTTCCTGCTGCAGGCAGATTGATGGTACTTTGATGTCTGACCTTTTTGCAGTCTTTAACCTTCCTGACATGACTTCTTTCTGTTGGTGGACACTTCTGCTTCAGCTGTTACCGACCATGGATTGGTTTTCCATCCTCTGTTTCCTCCAAATAATGTTAAATAGTAAGTGCAATTATATAGTAAGACCAGTTGTACCCGCAAGAGCTGCCATTTTTTTTCTTTCTTACTTAACAGTGCAAACTGATTCTGTTCCCCAAGGAGCCAGACAGGGGCACTGTGACATACCTCTGCCGGATTTGCATCTGATCAAACTTGAAGTCTGTGCCAGAACTGGGAACTGAGCAATTGTAACTGAGTTGTAGTTCGGTATTATACCTGTCTTTCTAACTAGACTCAAGAGACTTGGACTAATTTCTAATGAATAAGTTATTCTGTCACGTGGAGGCCATGTAATAAGTCTCCTGTATTATGCTAAGTGCATTTATTTAAATGTCATTGGCTCAAGCGAGGCTGTGCATGTGCCTGATATACTGCATTGACCAGAGATGCTTTCCTAGAATGTGGTCCTAGAATTAATGATGGAAGTGTAAAGCAGGCCTCTCCAGGCTTGTAGGTGATGTAGATGTTATATCTGTGCTATAGATTAGGTATTATGTAGAAGAGTTTTTAGAAAATAAATGCACACTACTTGTAATATTTTCTGAAGAAATATAGAAAGAAGTAATTTCCCCTGGAAATTCTCAGAATGATCGCTTGGCTATCCAAATGAAGTCTGAAATTTGTTGCGCCTGTCGAGAGTGATGAACAAACTACGTGAATAAATGGAGGTTTCAATGCAAAGGTGTAACCCCGGGAGCTCTTTTAAGGGTTCATATGTTGTGAATGCTTTGCTGTCTGTTCTGCTTCATGATAACAAAGAGCTCTGTTATCTAAAGCTATGAATATCATGTGTGAAACACATGCACATCTATGCACACAGGCTGTACTGGCAGCCTTTTTTCAGTCTTTTCACTTTCAAGAACTGCTTGTGAATACAAACATTGTAATTTTATACAGAATGCAGCATATTCCTGAAATGCTCTAAGTTCTGAATTTGCCAGTCATCTCTTCTTCCTAGGGCTACACTGGTCAGTAAAATACATTACCTGAAATGCTGTAGCTCAGTAAGCATAATAAAATATAAATAAATCCACAAATTCACATATATTCACTAGAGATTAGTGTTCTAATCTGTGAGACCATGCCTGTGCTGGTATTATTAACTGAAGTATGACCTGAACCTGCAGGCAATGAGACTCTAGAGATAGAACTGCATACATTGCCGACACCATTCCTTCCTCAGGAGCTCATTTCAGTGCAAAAATAAGTGGAAAGGCTCAGGTGGTAGTTCATCAATAGAAAAGTGGTTTTACGCTTTTGTACTTCTCACTCTCACTTCTGCTTCTTACTGCTACTCCCTTTACAAATTCTCTGCCTCTAGTGTCCTTGCTTACTGATCTGCCCTGGACGCCTGGTGCTTTGTGGCTTATCAGCTGTCTGTCATCTCGTATTTCACAAAACTGTTTTCTGAAAACCCAGACACATTTTGTCACATGAACTGTTGTTACTAAACTTGTTTGGGTTATAATCTCCATAACAAAGCTCAAAGCAGTTAGGCAGCAGCTTAAGATTTTTGGGAATGTTTCTTGTCCTCATTTTGTCTTCCATCTTTTGACTACTTTTTGAACTAAAGGTCCGGCCTTCAATATTTAAAAAAAATATAAATAAGTTGCGGAATTTCCATACGTTTTCCTATTTTCTGGAAACAAATTAAGAAATGCATGTTTTGACAATGGCTGCTTTCTCTCTAAGAGCCAGAAAGACAAAGAAAGAACATATTTTAAAAGTTCAAATTTAAGTTATTCCAGAGCTGCAATAGTAATAGATAAATAAAAGACATGGGTAAATTTTCCATTAAGTCCTTTCAATATTGTCTTCTTTAGGAAATGCATCTCATTTTATGAGATTCTCAGATACTATGCTGTGTCTCCATTAGACTGTAAGAAAGATCTCTGCATGTGTAAGGGCAAAAGAGATGAGCAACTGGCCTTGGCGCCTTGACTGTCACTATTAATTTTCCTGATGCTGTTTGCTTACCGTTAATTATACATGGACTACCTGGGATGTTAGGAATGTCAGACCAGGTTTGCTGAAATGATAAGTAAAGTTGCAACAAACTCAAGGGAATAAAAACACTGAATAAGTAAAAGGTTGTTTTTTATAATAGATGGGACTTCTAAAGTAATATTGATTTTAAAAAGGCTTACTTGACAAGAAATATCACTGTGTTGTTTACCAATATTAATCACAGGGTGGTAGTGGCCTTTTTAAAATATTGTTCATTTGATAGTATTATTACTAAAGTCCAGACCAGGATATGATACATCACACACAAGTGAAATATTTGCAGAAACTTTCCAGAACACTAGTGGTTCTTTATAATGTTAATTTCTGCCAAAGACAATGGATAAATCTTTTTTTCTTTACAAAGTTTCATCCAGTTGTTTTTAATTTTGAGGACAGAATGTCAAGTATTACTAGGGGAACACAAACTTATGTGAATTGAAATTGATCCTTTGCTTGTAACTCTGTACTCTCATGGGAAAGAATGTATTCAAGTAAATTAAAAGGCTGGATTTTAAGTTCATTTCAGCTGCTGCTGTTGCTCAGCTGAATGAATTTATAGCAGTATTGGCACAGAAAGAAGATCCCAGCCATTGTACTTTCCCTTTGTCATGAACACAGCGAGAAATCTCTTTTCTTTCATTTGGTTCCTCCTTTCTATTGTAGCCCTTGTAGCCCAGCGGGATCTCAGTACAGCCCAAGGTCTTTCTTGATTAGTCTTAAATTGTTCATGGCACTAGCTATGAAGCAGTAAGGTGGCTAAAGTCTACTAGAAAAATCAAATTATGCTTGTGGCTAAACTACTGGCCTTGTTCACTGTTAATCTCTGCACTTGTTCAAACTTGTTTCACCAAGTTTTTGTTCTGATGCTTAACTGTTTGTGCTAATGCTTGCCAATACCATATACAGTAGTACTTCCCTCTATCATTTAAATCAAAGGTCCAGCAAACACTTGTAAGAAAACTATTTTTAAAGTACAGAGTAGCAGACCAAATAGAAAAGAAGCATCCTAACAAATATCAACATAAGAAGAGCCCCAGGCAAATGCAAAAATTTGAAACAAAAAGAATTAAAAATTTGAAGAGCACCTGAAAAAGCTACAACCATAGACACCATACAGCCTGCTACGGCTACCACTCCCCTACACTGGCTGAGGTGAGACAGACAGGGACCAGGAAAACATGTGCGACCAGAGCAGTGAGAAAGAAGTTCAGATAAGAGTGGCAGCTGTAAGGTAGAATATTCATGATTTAATTGAATGGTTGCTTTCCCTGCCCCTTTTATATTGGTTGAGCAATTTTGATTATTGGTGAATTGTGGGCATATGATTTTACCTGAAATACTAATGAATTCTGCCATACATCAGCATAAGCCATAATACCACCAGTATCCCTAGTAAATTCATGCCCCTGTATATGAGATATGTTTCCTTTTGGCTCATAACAAACTTCTGAACATAATACCAGGGGTTATACAGGTTACACCTAGTGTTTTGAAAATCCAGAGTACCTCAAAGTACTAGAACGCGGAGAAGATGAGATGATTCCTCCAAGTTGCCTAGCAGAATTTACCTTAGCCCCCTGCACTGTTTGAACTTTCAGAAATCAGACATGAATATCTCACTCAGTATTTTTACCTATGTAGGCTAATACACAACAATCTCATTCTGGTCTTTACTGTTCTTACCTTGCTGAAAGAACCAAAGTTTGACACACCACAACCCAAGGTATTTGCAAAAGTGTTGTTTTCCGCCTAAAGAAACATACAATATTTGGGAAAGTTCTGCTGAGGATTTCGGTCAAAAAATGTATTAGGGCTATAGCCTACTTGAGGCTATGTTTTTCATTTTTGTTTAGCTTTTATCCTAAAAATAGGTTTTATTTGTTCCAAGGCACATGCACCGATTCTAAGTAAATCTAAAAAGTGCTGGAGGATGCTTGGTCTTTGTCTTTTTTCCCTTTCCTTCTCCTCTGGTTTATTTTTTCTTCTCTTTTACTATATTCCTCTGTCTATTGTCATATTTAGGCTCCTCAGAACAAATGAAACACTTGTCTCCTATGTTTTTCTGAAATTATTTAAAATTATTCCATGTATTGCTTTGTACATTGTGCTTCTAAGCTTTTGCTAACAACTTTGTCTTTTTTTCGGATAATTTTACTACATACACACATCATAGACATATGCACACATACATACATATATGCAAAAAATTACATATCCTTCTAGACTGAGGTCATCCAAAAATGTATGAACTCATAAGCTGTGGCTGGCAATGAAAAAATGAGTGGGCAGATTTGCTAATCATGAACACTGGTGCAGCTCAGAATTTAGCCTCACTCAGTTGTCATGGCTTTATCAGTCTTGCTTGAACAGAGGAACTTCAGCTGAGAGATGACTGTGCCATCTCGAATAATAACACTGTTGTACTTTAAGGTTTCTGCATTTACTGTGCTATCATTTAATAGGATCAACTCACACTGAGCATGTGAACAAATCTTTTGTGCTGGCTGGCAGTGGAGGTTTTATTTTGCCTTAATTTCTGGCCTGGCTTCCTGCTAGGCCACAGCCTCTATTCAGAAGTGTGGTCCTTGCCTTGCAGGAATGTTGTAACTGACAGCAATGAGATTCCCATCACTGCTCATACACACCTGTGGGTACCTTTCACAGCCTTGCAAGTCCTGGTTCTAATTAAGAAGATAAAGTGATGAAAGGAACTAACTTACCTTAATTTCGGTCATAGTTAGACGCACAGATCCAAAGATAGAAATAAACATGGAGTTCTTATTACAAGATACATAACAGAAACATCTCCTTCATAAAACCACCAGTAGATTAATGCACTAACACTAGGAGATCAAGTAGGATCAAAGAAAATGAAACATTGTAGAGAAAAGCCTGACCCTAAAATCCTCTATTTTTTCGATTTTGTCATGAGTACTGGCTGTGGAAATTGAACCCTTCTTTTCTTTTTTATAAAGAGAGATGGCATTCTATGAAAGTGCTTCATCTGGGAAACTAGAGTTTAAGTTTCATCCTTCCTTAAAAAAATTACAATTCTTTAGAGGGCTACTAAGTATTAATCTATGTAATATTAGTAATTTATTTTTATCAATCTCTTCTTGTGAAGCTGAATAATTTAGTGGGATAGAGAAAGAAATAGTCTGTTATTCTATCACAGATAAAATATGATTCGCCTTTAAAACATCGAAAAGTTCATTGGTTACAGACTTTAATGGGTCTTTTTTTTTTGGTGAGTATGTGTCTTTCACTTTAAAAATCAGCAGTAAAATATCACATATGAACATTTCTGGTAATTCATAGAGACTATTTTTCCCACTGGATAAATTAATGTAATTTCTGTCTACATGTTTCTGTCAGTGCCCTTATGGGATCCTGCAATTAATATAAAAGCTTGCCTGTGTCATGCCTGTGTATCCCATTGCTTTTCCCAAAGCAGGAAGATCTAATCTGTTTTACAGAAAAAAAAAGTGTTTATTATGTAACACCATTGCAGCTCTTTCACATAACATCTCTGCGATTCCACAACTGTTTCTAGGCAAAGGACTTTAAAATATTTAGGGAAAATTACACAAAACCATGTAGTTAACACTGAAGTCTGAGTCTCATTTTCAGATGCCTGAGTAGCTGAGAGCACCTAAATACGCAGATGGAGCTAGCTGGAATTGCAAATATTGGCCTGTGTCATGTTTACTAATTAATTGTTTGGACTATTCTCCATTAGTTATGCAGAGCATACGAGTCACTTGAGACATGTTGCTGAAGAGATATCACCCCACTTCACAAACAGGGAAAGTAAGTAACGTACAACACATTTTCTATGAGCTTTCTGGTTTAGTGGGGCATTTGTTAAGTTCCAAATTCCTATGAGCAAAACAGAGATGCACATGTGCCCATGCATTCTTCAGAAAGCAGTGACTTGCCAGTTGCTGAAGGGAGCTGCTCTGGAGCTGGCACAGGTCATAGTGGAGTGGTGGATCTTGGTGTACAGAGGGGTTCCTGAGGTTTTGCTTTGGCAGGGAAACATCAAAAGAGTGGAGAGACCTTCCAGGAGCAACTTTAATGGGAGGGGCTGATGAGATGTAGGCATTGCCAGGGTAATGGTGACTGCACCCACAGCTGTAAGAGAAGCCCCTAGGGAGCGCAGTGACCAGGAGCGCTGCGACCAGAGCAGGTATGGTGCATCCGCCAGAGCATGGTGCATCAGCCAGAGTGCAGCATGGCAGACTGTGCAGAAGAGCATGTGGGAAGGCGCTGAAAGCTCTGCTTGCTCTTACCAGAGAGCAATGGTTTCCACCCAGCAGAAAGCCATGGCCTCTCTAAGCACTGCATCCGCCATGACTGATGCACCTTCCCAGATGGAGCTCCAGTGGGGACATGCAGTCACCCAGGCATCAAGCTGCAGGATGTGCCCTGCTGTGGCACTGGTAGAGGAGGTCAGCCATGAGCATCCCTGTGGGAGGTGCACCTGTGTAGAGGAACTCCTCCGCCTAGTGACAGAGCTCCGGGGGGAGGTGACCAGGTTGAGGAACATCAGGGAGTGTGAGAGGGAGATTGACTGCTGGGACCACATCCTGCCTTCCCTGAGACAGGTCCAACAGTCAGACAAGGTACATAATAAGGAGGACTCCATGTCCCCTGTCCATTGGATTGAACACAGTGATCTGAAGGACAGGGGGCAATGGCAAGTTCCTGCCTGATGTAGAAGGTGCATCCCCTCAGCAACACCCCCACCCTCCCCGATGTCAGGCTCTGCAAGTGGAACTAATCAATAACGAGAATGATAACTCATCTGGCTCAGAAGTGTCGCTGATGTTGAGTTGGCCCAAGACCTGCATCAAAACCACCACTAAAAAGAAATGGCAACAGGTCATTGCCATAGGTGACTACCTTCTGAAGGGAACAGAAGGCCTTAATTTATGAGTGTTGTTTACATACTGGTTTGGAAGGGCCAGGCACTAGGAAGTGATTGACAGAAGCTTTTGCGTGTGTGGAGAGACTTCTAAAGATCCTGGGAATAAGCCACGTTTGCCTGTGGAGCATTAAATGTGAACATTACAGGAGCCAGAAAAGTAAAAGTCATTTTTCTCCTCTTTCTCCCCACTATTCTTTTGCTCTTCTTCCTACCTCCAGCATCCCTGAGCAGTGCACTTGATAATCTTTCTTTAGTATTAAAGGCAGTAGGAAAAAACAAGGAAGCAAAATAGTTTTACCATTTTAGAAAGAAAACAATAAGAATAGGAATGCATATAAACACAGAAGCAGGAAATGAGGATGCACTTGGAAAGATGTGATACCAGAAAATTAATTATTCAGAAGAATCAAGAGATTGGGCTAAAAGTAGATGGAAAATGGTGACAGCAGCAACAAGAAAAGGAGATGGGTAAAACAAAAATTATCTATCAGCACTGTGCTGCACAATGATTTTCCAATGATTTTCTTGTGTAAATACTTCTGTGGACCTTCTCATTTTCTGTATGAGATCACAGTATGACCACAGTTCATCAAGGAAGAAGGCAGCATTTCTCTGTCACTACTCGAATGATTCTTCAATAATTAAACAGCCATGACCTGAAGCTCATCAAGCATTTAGAACATTAGAAGTAGCTCTGGTATAATGACAGGTTATGTATCTGTGGGTAAGTGGAGACCTCACAGAAACATGTTAGCTGCAGTTCTGCTTCAGAATTGATTCTTTAGATACTGCCAACAGAAATGTAGGTTTTTCTTGATCTCTTCCAGCCAGATGATTCTGTGATTCTACTACAGGTTTTGTGGAAAATTTAACATGGAGTTAATATGACTGACAGCATTTCATCATCGTTGGGCCTAACAGCATTATTTTACCACCAGGCCATACTATAGCAGTTGCTGCACAAAATTCCCTGGAACAACTCCCCTGCTCCATTCTTAAGCTTAGGAAATCAGTAATCAAAGATCAGAAAAAAAAATTTGTAATGGAAATGCAGAGACGAGATTGCTGAAGATTCCATCTTCTTGCATTGCTTTAAAACAAAGGAGAGTTTTATGCCACCTAGCTTGAAGTATTTGAGATTGGGGGCTGGTGTGCACACATACTGCTGAAAGGCAGAGAGTTTCCTCCACAGAGTAATTTCAAGATAGGAAGTCATGTGTCCCAAATCATTCACTAGAAGATTCTCTTGCTCTTGTTTGTACACAGGTCCTATACAGACTAGCCACTAGGCATATTAATTGGTTGGGTTGTTGTGCTTCCCTGATGCCATAATTTATGCAGTAGGGTGAACTACTGTTACAAAGCAAGCAGAAAATCTGTTAATACGAGAGGAAACAGGTTCACTACACCAGTGAATCAACAGAAAAAATTCAAACAAAAAACCAGTAGATCTTCTTTGTGTTGCTAAGGTTGTTAATAGATGTATAAAGGGTTTCTATATTTGTTATATATACTTGTTATATATATTTGTTCGTGTGTTATCTTTGATCAACTAATATTGGTGGGTCACAGAAGTGCATTCTTGAACACAACACCTTGAAGATAGCTGATGCTCAAGACACTCTTAACGACCCAGTTGTACATAAGTTTCCTAAATTTGGTTTTGTGTACCTGATTCCCTGTACTGAATTCTTCTTGACTCAAAGACAACTGTACTCTGTGCTGTGTAGTAGTATTTGGTTTTCTTGTTTTCACCCACAGGTGAAAACCCACAGCTCCAGGTAGCTGAGTAACTACAACCCAGGTTCTGATTGCTACTCTGCAGGAATCATAGTCAGGCAAAAAGGAGCAAGATAAGCCTGTGAATAGCAGCCAAGTAGAATTGCAATTTGTAGAGTTTCAGAACTGTATGTATGAATGCCTTGGGACATACAATATCTCAAATGAGAAAGCAGCAAAACCACACCAATTACTTACTTTTTAATATAACTGGATGGAGAGGGAGATACAGGGGTTTGCCACACCACTTGGAGGCATATAAATGAAGAATCTTTCCTGTGTTCTAAAAGAGTCTAGAGTTATTTTATTCAATATAGCTAGCTCATATAGGAAACCTCCACCAGCAGTTGTGTTATGGTTGAAAAGATAGGTTAAAGCAAATAACATTCATTTAAGCAACCTTATTGCTACCATTAACCTTTTCCTACAATCATAATTCACATTTTTCTAGATCATTCTCTGTGCTGAACTATATAGTCAGAAAGAAAGGCCATCAAGGGCATAGGAGAGGAACTAGTTATCTTCAAAGTAAGCAAACTTTAGGAAATGGCTTGATGAAATATTATCTTTTTTTTGGGGGGAGTGTGAACTATTACACTTTATAAATGTTGCATTATGGTACATTATTTTATCTAGTGCCTTGGTCTTGAAAACTTACCCTTTGTTCAGCAGATTTCTTAGTATGCACAGAAAATGTCATTTAGCTCTGTTGCAAAAGGATTTCTTTCTCCAAGTTCTCCAAGAAAGGTGGGTCTTTGTATATTTAGAAGATATTCAAGGATGGTAAAGGTTCAGACTACAGAAAAAAAGCTTCAGTTTAATGTGAATGTACCTCTTTTCTCTACTGGGATTTCACTTCATTGATCTTTCAGAATGTTCCTGTCAAATGTTATTATGCACAGTCTGTAAGGAGTAGAAGTAGCCCATCAGCAGATGTGCTTCAAATCTTTTCTGTGTGGCTCACAAGAGGATGCCAGTTGTTACACCCTGCAGCTGACGATCTCCAAGTTGAAGTCTTTTACATGATTAGGGCTCTAATACTTGGGAGGGTGGAATGGAAAGCAGGGATAAGGCATGAGTTTTATTTCATGGAAAGTACAAGTATTAAGAGGGTACGATTTTTTCATATTATTTTTGCACCTGATGATAAAATATGCAGCAATGTTTCCTTGGATGGCTGCACGTCATTCTTGTCAGCTGCTGCAAATACAGTCTTCCACAGCGGAAAACCAGAATACTTTCTGCAGTCAATGAATATATAGACACCCCATTTATTCAGATTTCTGTGTTGGGTCTAAATTTTAATTTCTCAACACAGACAGCTTACTATTTTACACTTCCCACTGGAAGTTGGAAGCCTCAGGTAGTCTCTTCTCAGTGGCTCTGCTGTAAAAAAGTATCTTTGAGTAGGTGATGCATTTTCTGTAGTCATCCCTCATTAGATAAATAAGCACATAGTTCAGGGAACCACTGGGGGGGAAAAAAATGGCTGCTTGATTAGAAAGTGCTTGCTCATGCTAGATTCTTGTTACTTATGCAGATCTAAATGAACCTTCTGGGACCATGACTTTATCTGACAAATCACTTCTTCATCTGTAATTCCTGTTTTAGCTTTGATTTGCTACATCATCTTGCTTGTAAAACATTTCTTCCCACTAGGGGAAATATCAGATAACTCATTTACTCTTTTAAATTAAAACTATGCAATCAAGAACTGACCTTCTGGTACAAATAATTCTGGCAAGCAATTGTCTGGATTCTCAAATTTATGTCTCTGTTTTATGTCAGTATTGTCCTACTCATTTCAACATAGATAGACTACTGGTAAATTTATTAAATATGGTGCAAGAAGGCAAAGAATCCAAATGTAATGCTTTTTGTAAGCTCTGAAAAGAGACGTCTTCACTAAATACATATATCATGAAAAACAGCACATACAGTTTTGCTAGCTGATTTGTGGAGTGAGAAGAAAAAGTAAGGATTTCTGCTTTAACTGTAGATGGATCAGAGTAGTCAGCAGTTGGTGCTTTAGTGGGAACAAGTTAAAACTACCATCTGTCTCAACTAGCCAGTGATTAAAAGATGGTTGTTGAAACCTGAAATCAGTGACTTAACAGTCACTGAAAATCATAATTTTCCTCTTCCATTTAATGCTTTCAAACCTGAATTCAGTGTAACTAAGGATTGTATGTACCTCTGGAGCTGAAGGAAATAATATACACACATCAAACCTGTTGCTGTTTTAAAGTGTAATAACCTAAAAAGGAAATTATGCACAGTTGTTGAAACCTATGTCTTTGTACGGCTAGTGAATATATTTGAACTGTGAAATCACAAAGGCCATTGTTATTAATGAATGTGTTTATACTACTGGTACTATACATGTAATTTAAATAAAGGTGCTATTCCCTTGTTTTGTTTTGGGTTTTCACTCTTGTGACTCGTGTGACCATTGTAAGACAGAAAGTAGGTATAGCTTTGTCAAAAAAAAAAATTAAAAAAAAAGGAATATCTGTATCTTACCACTGCGAAGGATGGAAGATTGAGGGTACTGTGAGTGAAAAGTTGCAGATGGAAGTAGGAAGAGTGGGGATTTTTTACAAGAGACACTAGATGTATCTAATCATATTTTCTCTATTCATTTATTGGGAAGCTCAATCACTTATTCTGAAATACAATGAGGTTAGCACAGAATACTAAAATACTATCATGCATCACTCAATGGAATCCTAAGTAATTGCAAAAAAAAATCTTAATATTATCTTACTAACAGAAAATATCTTGGTACACAGGAATAATAAGCTTTTTTGTAATTTTAAAAATTGTAATATATTAAGCAGTATATGAAACATGTTAACATGAAGAAATATATAAATATATACAAGTGTAGAAATTTTCTGGACTTCTGAAATATTCTAGTCATTCATTTATTCTTATGCTAACCTGGAAGAAACACAGCCTTCTCTGAATGATATGATGTTTTGTATGCCTTGTAACACTGATGTTCTTCCTTCTGGTATTTCAAAGAAGGATACTCAGCTGTAGTTAATGAAAGCAGAAAGGGTGCTTCTCTCCTGTGATGATCCTGTTTCTTTATAAGAATGAAAATCATTGCAGCAATTCACAAAGGTGCCATCTGCTAGACATAGGCAAGTTTGATCTGTTCAGTTGTCCTGTTGTTAAGGCTGAGGGGAAAAAAGAAGAAAAATGTCTGTTCTCATTACTGTTGTTAATTATCTAAATCCTTTGTCTTGCAGTGCTTAGAGGCCCAAGAATAGTAGGAGCAGAAAAAATAGATGCATTAAAAAGAATGAAAAATTTTACACCAAACATGTCAAACTAAGTAGTAAAACTGCAATATGCTGTTGAAACACCCTTTTGGGTGGCTTTGGTAAATGTTGATGGTACACTCAAAGCTATACAACTGTTTCATGAACAGTAGATGGAGGCTCATTCTTGTGATATAATTTGAACAAAAGAAGAAATATTGTTCAAACCTCTAGTTTTGGCTAAATATGGCTTCACCAATCCCCTGCATCTGGTAGAGAAGAAAATCTCTAGAGCATGGGTTATTTATTCTTAATTTAGCACATGGACATGTGTAAATACACTGTAAATAAGGTACCAGTATCAGTACTACAAAGGTACGCTTGCCTATTCTTTAGTCAGTATTCTTCATTCATTTGTCCAAAGGTAATGTCTAACAAGTACCTCTATGTTCCCTCGTAAGATGGAAACTTAGGCCAAACTCTTGTTGTTCACTCCAGGTGAGGAACCAAGAGTTCAAAGAAGTTCTGAGTCGTCCTGGTGCTCTCTTGTCTTTCCTGTTTTGCTAATAATTTTCCTCATATTCTTCTTAGAGCTCTTCCTAGTGCAACATCCATGATATCTTTTGGTTAGCGTGGCAAAGCTATTTCTAACTCTGTAGGAACGGCTATGATGCAATTAGCCTCCTTCTGTGGTGTTTTTATGTATAAGTCTATACATTTCCTCATAATTTTAATTTTAAGAGGAGAGAGATGCAATGATGTAGTAAAAATAAAAATATGGAATAGGAGAATGCCCTCATGGTATATAATGTGTGGCATAGAATGGGCAAGAAGGCAAGAGTGAGAAAAACCTCTCAAAATTTTTAAACTAAGTAAAGCAGAGAGTATTCAAAAAATTATTATTTACTTTTTATGTTTGCTTTGTTATGTTTGTTTTGAAAGAATAACCTCAAAAAGATAAGCATGGAATGCCTTAATCTTAGGATCATTTTCTTGCAGCATACTAGCAAAGCACCATTTTCAAGTTGTTTTACCCATCATGCTGCATCCTGATTAAGCTCTTTCACAGGCAACTCCTTAAAAATCTTTGGTTTGGTCTCCTCTGGCAGGTGGGATGAAGCCAAACCTTTGACAGATTTCCAAAAGCAAAACTAAAAAAAGAAATAGAATTGAAAGTATTTTCCAGAGGTCATGGTGATGACTGTTAGCAGGCCCTGGAGGGGCCTGTTTACATAAAACATGATCACCTTTTGCAAACGCAGAACCGTAGCTACTTCGTTCAAAACAAATTATTGTCATGTTTCTGATGGAAATACGGTGATTCTCTTTTACAATGAAATAAAAAAAGACCTTACTATAGATAAAAGTATTTTAGATTGACTGATGGCTCCAATTTATGAAATTGGTGTTGGGATCAGAAGACGACAATTATTAGGGGGCATTTGTTGATTTAAGTTCGTCAAGGCTCCATATAACAGCCTAAAACATAACACAATATAAGTTATGAATGCTTCCATTCTTTCACAGTAAAATCATAATCATATCATTCATACATGTATACCGGTCTTGCTTCCTGCTTAGTAGGAAAAGAACACCCATATGCAGGTATGTTTAGACTCATTTAAAGAACTTACGAAATCACACAGGAATGCTATTTTCCACATTCTTTTTCTTTTAAATTTGGGGTCCCTAAATGGTATGATAAATATAAAAAATACGAACTGAAGCTTTTGTATTACAGGGTCCAATATAAAGTCCTATAGCTTTCACACATCCAGAGGTAGAAACCAATTCAATCTGAGTCAGCACACAGAAGGGAGGAAGAGATGCAGTTTAGTTATCAATGATGTCTGTTGTCCTTAATGGCCTTAGGCACCAAGGAAGCAAATCCCAAGAGAGCTTTGATGAGGGAAGCTGAAAATAAAGTGGAGTGCCTTCCTTCTTCACCACTTTTTCTTTCATTCATTGTTGGTATTTTATGATCCTCACCCTGCCTAAAAGATCTCGTCTGCTTCTGACATTTTCAGGATGAGGACTCGCTCTGATTTCATGAAGCATGTCTCTTACTCTTGCTGGAAGTTTTTTCTGGTTCCATCAGGCTAGTTGTCTGCCTGATCTGCAGGCTTATTTTGGTCTACAGAGACATTTGCCAGGCCTGTTCTACATTCTCAGGTCTTATCCTGCAACTTTTACTCTTTGCCATATTTGTGTAACTACACCAGGAATTTTCATTTGCTTCTTTGAAGTAATGGTTGTTATTTCTGTATTTAAGCTTATCATTGTTACAGAAGGCTATTAGCGGTTCCATAATGTTATAAAAAAACTAATGTATTATTGCCAGTTACACTATTTTAGTGTGCTTCTTTGGGTTTGGTAAGCAAATATTGATTACTGCTTGCTTCAGGAGCAACAGGCCTCTGCTTTGGCAAAATAGGTGTCAAGGAAGCCTTGATTCAAGAAAGAAGAGAGGAGTATGGTATCACGCTTGGGAAGGAAGTAGCTACGTAACACCAGATCCCTGTACAAGATACTCAACAGGCATTGCAATAGGAACACTGTCTCCTCCTAGTCACCTTCCACAGTTTCTACAGCACAGAAACTACACGTGCGTCCACATTGCTACCAGTAGTATTGCAGATGAGAGTACCACAGATCATGCCTATTTAACTCATTACAGTAACTATATCCTCTGAATAAGAACGGCCTTGGGCGATGATATACGTGTGATCCCTAAAGATCCTCTGTGTATAAGGTAGAGTACATTGGGTCACCTTCAAAAATGGTAGTGTGCAATTCAGCATAATAAACTGTGATATTCCGATTCACTTTCAGTAGCCATAAACTGCAATCAGAACAAGTGGAATATAATGGCCTTTCATACTAAACATTAAGCAGTCATTCCAATAACACCACATTCTTCAGGTTTTTTGCCATCCTTTTGGTGTAATTTTTCTACCTGGCTGCAACACTCGATCCTTCACCTCAAGCAACAAAATCTCTTCTCTCCCAAAGTACCACTAGTAGCCCTCTTCCCAGACCATGGTTGGCTTATTCTGTGTTCAGCAGAAACACTCCACAGCTGACACAGTGAAGGGAAAGGGAAAAGGCTTAGGCAGCAACAAGCACAAGGAAGAGATGTGCTTCTTGTGACAGGACTGTGCCAGGGTCCAGGGATGGGAGCAAGGTTTTACATCCCAGGGGAAGATGCCTTTGCTTCTTGCTGTCTGATTGTATGACAGGAATCACATCCAGGGGTGTACAACTTCACCAGATGTAATAAAATTTTTAACAAATTTCTAAATGTTAACAAAAAAGATCCATAGAGGCTTTGTAAACTGAGACTTTACAATTAGCAATTGAGAGAAGTTCACTTTGTGGGCAAGTTCTCCTCTAGCTGCCTACCTGACCACTTTGTTCTGCACCAGTTGCTGCTGTCTCCTACTGGAAACAGAATCCCAGTATAATCCCATTAGAGACTTTTCAGCATTATGTCTGTTATTTCATCATCACTTAGCTTGTCTTTGCTTTTGATTATTTTACCTCTCCTTGCTAACACTGCTCCTCTTTTTGCTTTGCAGCTTAAGAGAGGAATATAAAGAACATGTCCAGATGCTGTATTACAAAAATATCTGAACAAACTGTGTGAATTTCAAAAGCCATAGAGAGTGGCATTAAATCTAAGGCAATCTTGCTGAGAGGCAAGGTATGTTAGCATGAGTGCTTTATCATAATCAGAATCTGAATGGGTTTGTGTCCCATCATCTTGAATGTGAGCAGAAAGAGTTCAAGCTGCCTGCAGTATATCACATTGATATCTTTCCACTGTAGCACCCTGAAAGCTGTAGTCATTGCTAATAACATTACATTTATCAGCACTTCTATTCTCAGTCTGCATTGGCAGTTTCTCTTTATTTTATTTTTTTTTTAGCATTGTTTTGTCTAATCAGAAGCCTCTGGCAACTATTGTCCTTTGAGATAGTTGTTATTCTCACCATGCCGTACTATTTCTCTGCATACACTATTTTACAACCTTAGTTTTCTGTGTTTTTACACATAATGTTGATCTGCTGATATCCTGAACATCCCTCTAAGGTTGGTTTTGTCACAGGTCGAAGCAGCAGCTAGAATGTGCCAAACGACTTTCAAGGGTGTCTGGCACTTCAGTCTTTTTTGGACAGCTTAGCATCAAAGTTACAACCCAGACCCACAGCAGTATACTGAAATGAAAGAAAATGATGCTCTAATCTGTTTCTACCAAGACCTCATCTGAAAGATCTTCTTTCCTATTTTCATTTGATTTGTGTAAATACATTCCTGGTTCACCTGTGCAGGGGTTCTGTACCTTATACCTGTTAGGCTATTAAGCAGCCTAGTTTAAGAGAAAACTATTTTGATGGAGCGAGAAGATGACAGCCCTATCTCACATAAAGCTATGCAGGTGTAGTCTCCCAAATTTCTGCACTCCTACTCTGGGAAACACTTAACTAACAGTTTCCTGACTTATTTGGCGAAATAGTCTTGCATGTGCGGGTTTGTCAGAACAACTGTCTTCTCCTATAGTCTCACAAAACAATTTATCTTTGAAATTACGTTTTGGTTCCATATACCCATTCAAAGCAAGGTCAGCTTTAAAGTCGAGCAACAATTTAACAACTACTTCAGAACTTCCTAGTGAGTAAACAATACATCCCTTAATGAAACGTGGGCTTCTTAAGAAGTGTTTCCATGTATTGAATCAATAGTATAGGATACCATAAGAAACAGATACCAAACAGCTAAACAAGACAAATGGCTGTAGCTTATTCTGACCTTTGAGACCAGACACAATAATCATCAGCTATGTTGGGTCAACAGTATCTGTTAGACAATCCAGAACATTTTTAAAGATTTTCTTTTTTTTTTCTACTGCATTCTTGCACTTCTCTACATACCACCCAGCAGAAAAGGAGAAAGCCACCCTGGCAGATACAAATGTCTATGAGCCAGCTTCTTGTCTTCCTCCATTTACTCGCCAATATACCTTCCTATTGACATGATGCTTACACAACACAAAAAGCATTTAAGAAGAGATTCTGACTTCTAACGTTTCTTTATGATGATTGTAACTATCATTTTCTCCTAACTAATTTATTCCGCTGTTGCCATTCACTTTTTTTGTCAACTCTTTGGGGAAGGACAGTCTTCCTTTTCCAGGGAGACCTCTTGTGGCATTTCTGGTGTTACTACTGCACCAATATTAAATGAAGACAACAGTGAAATAGTAGGCCCCTACAAGGCCCTCTGGACCTGCAGCACAGCAGCACATTGTGGTATGGCAGAGGAAGAAACAATCAAGAATCCATTCATAATAATTCTTCAGAGCATTCATAATGCTGGCAAATTCAGCTAGAGAACCACAGTGTTGCTGATGCATGTAGAAATGCATGTGAATTCCCTGCTGATATGTATTCATTGTAATTCTGCATGGAAAAAGGAAATAACAAGAGTATTAATAAAATGTGTAGCAACTTTTCTTTGAGGAAAGCCTACACTGGCTAGGAATCTTCAAACATGAAGTGTGGATATGGAGTATTTGTTAAACATTAATAAAAAAATGCAACATCATAGAGAATATCAGTAAGGGATGCTTTAATTTTATTTCCACGTTAAGTGGAAATAAAGTAGTCTAAATAAGTTTGAAACAGTACTAAATGCATACTTGGAGATTAATCAGTAACTATTACAAATAAAAATCTAGATTAAATTCAAAACTAGAAGTCAGAAAGTTAAGCAGGAGAAGGCTCTTTCCTTAATCAGCTGTAATTGTCTGCTTTCACAAACATAAAACTGGGCTAAATGCAACTTTTGTTCTGATCACACAGAGCTTTTCATCTGCCACATACTCTCTATAGAGGTGAAACCAAATATCTTCTTTTGCATAGTACAAACTCAGTAAGTTATATAAAGCTGGGAAAATATACTTGTTTTCTTTTTTTATTTTAGCAGTTCCATTCTATAGTGACACCAGTGGCATCAAAAAGTTGCAGTTCAACAAGCAGAGAAGTTATTTCAGACACAACTAACAAGCTATTTTCACGAATCAGAAAGCTTTGGTAAAATACTCCAAAATTATCTGTTGGAATGAAACTGGACTATTTTAACATTTCATAAGAGTATATTTTGTTAGGTCAGTGACTGCGTAGAGAGAGTAATATTTACTCAACGGTTTGCAATTATTACTTGAAATAAAATAACTTAAGCTCTTGTTAAATTTGACCTTGAAAGCTTTCTTGAGAAAACACAGATTAGAACAGACATAACAGATCAAAAATCAAACAACTCTTAAGTTTTATGTCAGATGTTTCTAGGAAGTGAAGTGCAGGTGTCACAATACTTTATAAGCAAGTAATTAAAAATGTATTCTGGCATTCTAAAAAAATTATGCATTACTATTTATAAAAATATTACTTATATGGATTAGAGCAATAGGTCTGAAACACTAAACCAGCTTTATTAGGGGATCATGTGGAAGGGGAAATAGAAATTGTTGGAAAATCCACACAACCTTTGTTTCTTCCCCTCATATTCTCTGTCTCATCCTCTCCCCACATAAAATCTCTGCCCCCTCCATCCTTGAGAGATGGCAATTTCCCCATTTTCCTCATGAGTGTGGCTAGTCCATTTTAGGACACATTTATATTCCTGAACTTCAAAACATCCTTTGTTATGAGGCAGAATTGGTTAACAGATGCTGAGAAATCCTGCCTGCATTTTAAATATAAATGATATATTTTTGCTTTTTTGACTACTTACTGGATGGAATGGGAAGCAGAGCTTTTATGCACATGCAGAAGAGTATTGCCAAAAATGTTAATAGGCCAAATATCTTAGCTTTACAGGAAACATGTTTCTTATTCTGCCTTTGGAAGATGTACTGTGTTGTGAATCTCCAGTTTCCCAATCTAATATTTTTATTATTCTCAGCCAAAATAAAACTTAAGATTGTGGTTTACAACACTTCTTTTGGAATGTAGCATTTTCCAGAAAAGGTTTAATTTTAATTCTTCAGAAAAGTTGTCTGCATGCTCTCCACTAAGGAAAGAATGAAAAGCTTTTGAAAAGAAAGAAATCTGAGGATGTGAAATTATTTCGCCTTTTGTTGTAAAAGAAGCATTTAAAGAGTGGGGGATAATTGCTGACATTAATTCAGAGAACTGCTTACAAGGGGAAAAAAATGCAGAACTCAAGAATGACATATAAAGAAAAAAAATCAAAGAATTAGGGATTTAAATGGATTGTTCCTTCTGCAGAAAAATGTTGAGTAATAACAAAATCCGAGGCAAGTTAGTCGCAGGAGTATTGGAAACACAATCTATGTAAGAATAGGTTTGATCTAATGTGCAGAATGAAATTGATGGTGGTGAAAGAGAGGCACAGAATGGTCATTAGGTATTGTCCTGGATTAGCCAAAACTTCCCCTGTTTTGGAAGCTT
>NW_010393242.1:0-8900 GCF_000710305.1 Buceros rhinoceros silvestris | reverse complement strand
ACGTATAGCAACTATATAACTAATGCCTGTTCATAAATAAACTATAATTATTACACCTTATTTAAAATAATAATATATAATTACTTATGCACAATTATTCATAAATAAAACAGGTTATTTAGTAATTATTAATCATATAAGCTAATAATAAACTATCTGCTATAACAATACGTTATTATAAATATTCCTTAAGCTTATTTCTTAACTTGCGTCAGAAACTCATGGAACGTTTTTACTCCTTTCTCTAGGTGTAGCTCGCTGGATGAGGCGGGTGCCAGCAGCGGTGGGAGGGGAGGCGAGCCTGTGGCTGGCAACAGAAGGAAGGTGGGGAGGGGACTTGATTTGCCCGGTGAAGCGTTGTGCTGTCGCTGGTACCAGTCTTTCTCTCCTGCAGTGCTGACTTCAGCTCTTGAGCTACCTGGGGCAGGCTGTATGGAAAGAATACATCCAGCTTCTGAGGGAACCATGAGGGCTCCTCAGAGCAAGTCCTTCAAGTAAGGCCTTTGTGTCTCAAGAAAAATATCCAAAAACAGTGGATGTTTGGTGTCTTCTCACCTAAATTGCTCCACCTTTCTGTTCCTCATCTGTAAGATGAGGATCCTAATACTGACTTGCCTCAGGAATCTTGTGAAGAAAAAGCTGCATTTGTGAAGCACCAACTGCAGTAAAAACAGCATAAAAACCCAAGAAAAAACAACTAAAATAGATTTCTATTTGGCACTGCTCCTGAACAGTATGTATTAAATAAAGCCCAAGGCTATACAACGAATAATGGGGATTATAAAAACTTTAACAATTCAATAAGCACCATTCATCCTGCCAGCATTATTTATCTTCTGCACTGAAAAAGGTGGGCGACCCCGTGAAAAAATAAAAGTAAGTTTGCAAGCACTGGAATTAAACCTTTCTATGGATTTGTGCCTTAAACTGACTTACTGTGAGCTTCAGAGCTGCCTCATCACCGTGGAACTGGTATGTGCTTTCCCTGTGCAGTTTCTCTAACTG
The DNA here is from genome assembly GCF_000710305.1 of Buceros rhinoceros silvestris. NCBI lineage: Eukaryota > Metazoa > Chordata > Aves > Bucerotiformes > Bucerotidae > Buceros > Buceros rhinoceros. The sequence goes on along the minus strand of NW_010393242.1, from coordinate 7,895 downwards.
AGGGGTGAAGTCAGGGGTGATCTGGAGATGAACAGGTATATGAGTTTCTCCGCCGTAACCTGGACCGTGCAGAGTTTGCTCAGGTAGACTGACCTGGAACTGACCCACAGTTTACCACTCCAAGTCTTCCTGATACTAATCAAAGATCTTGTGAGTTATACCAGGGACCTATTGCTATTCTGATGTCCTTAGAACAGTGACAAAGCTCCTTTCCTTTGCTGTGACTCTCTATTAAAGAGCTGCTTCTCTTTCATATAATTCTAAATCCTCTCAATCTAGTGAGCACCACTTGGGCAGGACTGAGCTGGCTCCTTGTAAGACAAAATGGTCCAGGATTTCAGCGTGGCAGAAACAGGGGCCACAGCTTCTGTACATGTGGTGTTTCTAGCAGGTTGAAACTGCCATGTTGGCAGCTGTCACTCCAGTTATTAATGCTCGCAAAGAGCCAAGATATTACTCTAGATAGTGCAATCCAATCAAGATGTTCCCAGTGCAGAAGACGAAAAGCAAGTTCAGCTGCAGCAGTGCAGCATAGTGTCTCTTTGGAAGGACTACCTCTGCCAAATGCCAATGGATTTATTTTATTAGGCAGTAAAAGTCATTTTCCTGACACTGCCAACATAGGGCAAAGAGATAATTTTGCCTTGAACTATTTGGAGATGAAGGTTAAACATAACAGACAGGTAAGGATAAACGGTCAGAAATATTAGAATCATTAGTTATTAGACAACTGATGCTACTTTAGTGACTCTGCAATCTAACCGTTACAACATTCTTGAGGCAAATGGATTTTAAGAAAGGCTTTGAGATCAGTGAAGTAGATCAGCAGATTGTTATAGATTTCCCTTCCCAAAGCAAGAAGCAGCGTGAAAGCCAGACGAACTTTGCATAAGGACTCCAGTGAAGCGTTAATGACTGATAGTATGGTCTCTTTCCACGCTCCATTGCTTTCAGCTCCGGCTTGAACTCTGTTAAACTTTAATGTCAATGTAAGTTACAAAGTGACTTGCTCTGAAAGACTTACCACTCTTCAAAAACAAGTTTCAAGTGCAGCAAAACCCTAAATCAAAAAGGTCAACTCAGTTTTGGCAAAAAACTGCAAAACTAGACCCAGCCCTCTGAATGCCACAACTTGAAGGCACTGATGGGAGATATAGCACAAGGTCGTTACTTGCAGCAGCTGGGGGAACCATTTGCTTTGGCTTCTGTCACCTCTTGGAGAAGTCCAGCAGAATGGCAGGCAGAGGGGGGCAGCAGAGCCTCAAACTGTCGGCATTGCATCTGGCCACCAAAAGTCACAGTCAGGGAAAACTTCTGAATTCCATCAACACAGCTTTTGTGTAGACTTCCATAAACTGGCTTAAAACCAGATGATCTGTTTGCCCTGCCAATGAATCCCTGGATTTATGAATTATGTTATTAATCATACATTTACTTTACTCTCTTATACTGTTTTTTATCACAGTATTTATTTCCTCAATAGTGTGCCTGCATCTTTCCAGAAATCTGAATCTGGAAAACTTTCATATTCACAGCAACTCACAAAACATTCTGAAAGATTCTGAGATTTATTTCAAAGTTGATTCTTGTATCGTTCAACCCTTAAAAACAACATATAATTCCAGAGACCCTTACAAAATTAGTGTAAGAAGTATATCATGAGCTATACTGCTTAAGAGTAGTACTGGTCACTGGTTTTGATCTCCCCAGTTGCTGAACATGTGACCCCCACCAAGGCGTCTGTATTTCCCACACTTGTTCCTCCCCAAATCATCTAAATCCCTCCCTTTTCCCACCTTTGGTTCCTCCCCTAAACAGTCCATAATAAGTCCTGTGCAATGCTAAAATGCCCTTCCCTGCATCCCACAGAGTGCAGCAAACCCCACGACAGTAACCCCAGAGTCCTTGAGAGCTGCTCCCCAGACTCACCCTTTGGTGAGTGATGATTTTCACTCCTGGCCCCTGGGGCTGATGGCTCTTGCTGGAACATCCCTGGTAAAGCCAGGACAAGGTGTTCACTCCTCGGGAGTCTGTAACTTGGGTTGTCACCTGCCATTTTGCCCCTGTGCTCCTCTGGGCTTGTGGAGATGGATCTCTGATGGCTGATGACTAGCTCTGGGCTGGCTATTATTCGGTCTTCCCCACCACTTCTCTGTGGGCAAGCACATGAGCTTTTACCACATGGCCTAACAATGTGTACCAAATGACATATTTCTAGCACCTAAAACTGAAAGCTTTGGGGAAAAAATCATTTATGGCAAACGCAGTAGGGATACCAGCCAATTGGGATTTGACTGGCTTCTTGGGTTGCATTAAAACGTGAGCGGGGAAGAACAAACGCATCTGAAGGGAACTTGCAACTCTGGCTTACCAAGGTATTAGTTACTAATTATAGCATAAGGATTGCAAATTGCAACAAATAACTTTGCTTAACCCCACTACTGTGTTGCTGTCAGCACCTGAAACTTGTGAAATTCATGTGCACAGCCAGGTTTTGCAAGTAAAACTCCAGTGTCTGCTCAGCAGTCGGCAAAGTTTCATTTGCCATAACTCAGTCTGCGTGAGTCAGCACTGCCTTCCTTCCCAACACATTCTGGCCTGTCTGGAAATCTGCTTCCTCTACGGTGACGTAGATGTTCTAAATACCTCAAAATAATGTCGGTGTGATCTGCCAAAGAAGTGTTTTCCACTCTTTGAACAAATACAGTTCAGCTCTCCATCCCCCCGCTCGGCAGGGAACAAAGCTGGGACATTAAGATTTAATTTTCTACAGCTATTAAGTACCAGAAAATACTGTAAATGAATACAGTAGCATGTGCCATTTGCAGATTTTTAAAAACATGTGGGTTTCCGGGTCAGAAACCAAACCAGCACCTCTAGAAGTACTATTTTTGGTGCAGCATGTGCTTTGTGCCTTCTATACGTTTTTGATAAATTATTACTCAGAATCAACACCAGAAATGCACCACCTTTGTTGTTCTAGGGGTGGAAAGTAGATATTAGCTTGTCCATTTGTTTATCCCATCGCATTTTGTGCCTCCAGGTTTCAGTGAAGGCCCAGGCTGAAGACACCATCTAGCATTTGCTCAAAAGGAAGAAAATGGTTGAATACTGATGTAAAAACAAGACCCAGCAGCAGCTTTCAGTGAGGGCTCATTGCTTCTGTATTAGCTGAAGGGAAAAAGAGGAGGCACAAGAGAAAACTGAGTATGAATAATAGAGTTTAACCTAATAAAGGGGTCAGAGCTGTCAGTCAGCAGGTAGGTGTGGCTGTTTCTAACTAGTTCTTTATAGCTGGGACAAGCTGGGCTCTCCAGATGAGGAAATGCTTCTCGTTAGCCAAATTAAACAGGCCACCACACGAGGAACCTATGCAGATCAGAATGCTGCAATTACTGCTTTTCGACCATCCAGAAATAGTTGTTGCCTTACTTTACGTTCCTTGATTCCTGATCAGTAACCATACACAAAGCATGACGTATTCTTGGCAGTAACTGGTACCTGGCATTCGTTTATGTTCTGGCTTAACTTTATATGTTCTAAACAGACTCCTGCAGAAACATATCTACCAATAAGCTTAGACACTGCTTTGGAGGGCTTGGATGAGGAGAATAAAGCATTCATTTCTGGGGTATCTTCCTAAAGCACATCAGAGAAAACATTCCAATATTATGGAGTAAACCGTGAGCAGGGAAAAGTCCTATTCACTACTGCTGCTCCAAAGACAGCGAAATGGCCTGTAGTAGGAAATGCAGGCCAGAGTACAGATAATGATTAAAAAGTAAAGCCTTAATGCGAAAATCGAGTTGCTTTTAATATTTCTAGTTTCTCCATCTTCATTATATCTTGTTAATTTTGCTTTTTTCTGTTGGATTTGGCTCAGATATGACAAGGATGTGCAGGATAGTAAATGACAACATAATGATACGAGAGAATGAGACATTGCTCATAGTAAATCCTGCTACTTTTCTGCTTCTCCCACACATTTCATCATAATTGGTTTCTTCTGGGTAGTTGCCATGCCGCAACTCTGCCCTTGTGTCTGGAACACGTCTCTGTGTTATCAGACCATCAGTTTTTTCTCCTTTCAGCTGTCTTTGCTATTACTCATCAGTTATTATTAAGGAACTTCCTTTACCTTAATGGCTTTCTGCGACAAACAAATTCATTCCTGCGGTTTTAAGTTGCCTTGCTACTGTCTACTCCCTGTTACAAGGGGACTAACTATGACCAGAAGGAGTTTTTATTTCACTTGACATCACCCCCCAAAATGGCACATGGAACGTTGCAGACAGGACTTTCCCCAAACCCTGAGATGCCCAAAGGGAGAATCTGCAACAGTGCCTTCAGAAACTTCACTTTCATAAAATCAGTGTGGTTTTTTTTTGAAGCTACTTTAAGCAGTAGTCAGTCTCTGAAAGGAAACAAATTTAACTCTAGCAAACCAGAGGACAAACCTTTTCTTTTCAAAGAAATGGTAATGCAGTTACTAACTAACAAAAATTAGTTTACTAATTAACAAAAAATGCAGTTTACTAATTAACAAAACAAACATTGAAACAAAGGAGATGTAATACTAGTTTGTGCCTCAGAGTGACTAAAAAACATCTCTGTAAGAGTCTTCTCAGGTTGGGTAAGAGTTAGTTCAGCTTGACTTTAAGGATGCATTTTTTATAGCCCACACTAAACTTTGGATGTCTACATGCTCCAGTTCCAAGGAAGAGCAACTAAGGGGCTGCTGCATTCAAATGTGTCTTCACAGCAGCCTGTGAGTCCTGCTCCTCTTCCCACTAATTAATTAATCTTACAGATATTTATTGTTCTAATACCTCTTATTAGCTCTGGTTGTTTGTGGTAATGCAGGTGAAACAGCATTCAGTTTGTCTAGAATATGAATACATAAAGATTTGTTACACTAATTTTTTACATAAGGTTTTTCTCTCTAGGGAGTCAGCTGAATTTTTCATTCTCTCCAACTTCTCCCATCCCAGGCCACAAAGCTCACAGTATTGCAGGTTTTCCTGGGTTTGATTTTGTATTAAAGGAGGTATTAGGTAACATCTGTAGTTATCTCAAAATGAGGTATATTGCTGCTTTTCTATAGGAATGTCACATAACTTCATTAACACAGGTGGGTCCTTCCCCATCCGTCATATTCACAGAATCAAGTATCCCAGTGTTCTTTATACACTTCCTGCTTTGTGCACTTTGTCACCCCAAAGGCAATGGTTAAGCACTGTGATTGGTTATCATTGTTTTTAAATAAGTTTAATCACTTACCTTCAGATGGCAGTGTGTTTTCAGACAGAAGAGAAGCAATTTGGGATTTTTTCCAGTATCGTGTGAGGAGTCTCATTCCCAGTAGTGAAGAGGTCAGATCTATCTTCTTTCATATGCACAGACTGGCAAATCTGCATATTAAAAAAAAATGACACTACGGCCCGTATTTAGCATATGAATTACCTAGTGTGGGGAGAGAGGAATGTTTAACAGTAAGAACACAAAATATCAAAACATGTAATTAATAGTTGTAAACATCGTTAGGGTACAAAATTCCCCGTGGTGTTCTAAGGTGCTATTCAAAGCCAAGATGGCAGAGCTTCCAGGTATCTCCGTTTTGTTGACTGGAGTTTGCAACACAGGCAATGGAGGCAGCAGAGCAGGTAATGGGAGTCTCTCAAGGTCATATTCTAGCCCAGCCGTAGGCTCAAGGAGTTGTGTAACTGTATGTAAAATTAAAATCAACTAAATATTCATTAAAACTCACCCCTCTATGATTCATCTTCCCTTTGATCGTGTGCACAAAACTCATGTGCCCCACCACATACCCAGACCTCGGTGCTTCTTTGCAGCTCTCCCCCCCAGCTCTCTGCACAGTCTTTTTGTCCAGTGGGACAAACGTCACACGGTACATGGCCCAGGTCCATCCACTTGGCAGGACCTGCTGGTAAGATTAATTACAGAAGAAAAGAGCTGTGAGGTTCCTTGAGAAGACAGTTCAATGTTCAAGGCAGGATCAACTGTATTTTCTGCAGTCCTCACAGGTATCTCTTTAACCTGTTCCTAGCGATTTTTGTTGATAGATGTATCCACTGCCCTTTCCAAATTTAACTCCTGTAATCAGTAACATGATCTTTTTCTTCCTAGGAGAAGAAACATGTTTATCTAGTTTATCCTTATCTTAATCCTCTCGACAATGGCCTTTATGAACCTGTGGACTGTTATGTCCAACAGAAGCACTTATCTTCAATCCAAAGCAGGCTGTGGTGTTGTCTACACAACAGTCACATTTAGAACTATGTGCTACCACTATAATTTCTACCAAATGGATTAAAGGCTGCGTTTTAAGAGACATTAGACAATAATTAAAATGAAAAAATGATCAGATGAGAGACTTTTTAATGGGGCTCCAAATGAGCCACGTTCTTGAGTGCGTTCTGCAGGTGACTTCAAAACAGTGGAAAGCCAAGGGCCACCTGGGCTGGTGGCCACTGAGTGGTTTAAATCACAAAGTCAGCAAGTGTCCCTTGAACAACATGTTTTAGTCCACCTACATGGCAAATATCTGTGCATCAAAGAGAAGGCTGCTAGTTGTGCATAGGAACAAAATTACAAACCCTGTGCCTCGGGGCTGTGAGCGAAGAGGAAAACACTGTGTCTCCAAAAGCATTGAATTGGATGAGGGCTGAGGAGGTCACGAGGGAGAAATACATGAATGCGAGCTGCTAGTGCAATGTGGCAGCTGTGACAGCAAATGCAAACAGTAGGTGTCTAAGCAAAACCACCGAAGAGTAGTATGTGCTAGTATGTGACTATGAGCGTTACGTGGCACAACAACGTGCCTATTCTGGAATCAGGATGGATGATAAAAGGTGTAACAAACTGAAAAGGCTCATTAAGATCCCAGAAGAATGAGTCAGTGGGAAAATCTGCTCTGTACAAAGGTGATATGTAATTAGTGAGTCAGGAAAAACACAGCAGAAAGGCACTGTCATCTTCTGCACACAGCAAGATCCACTTGCTGAAGAAGAAAAACGTTTGAAAATGATGGCATTTTTCATGCATATCCTTCCCACGGGATTCTTTAATTTTTGAAAAGATAAATCCCTGAAACCCTACGTATTTCACTGAGTCTGGCGTGAGCTGAATTTCATTCCTCCTGCCAGCCTCCCCCTCCCCAGTGCCAGTGCCCCAGCAGGACATGCTTCCATTGAGGAGCACCACCAGGCACTCCCAAGGGTGCTGTCATCCCTCTCCAGCGGGTTCACATCGTGGATAAATCAGCTTAGTGGGGTCCTGCCTGTGCAGAATGGTCAAACCAGACATGTAAGCTTTCCAGCTTCCACAAGAAAGTAACAGCCAAGACAGGAGAGAGATTACTTTAGAGTTTATTAGTCTTTTTTTCTAAATACAGATATACAGCTAGGAAACTAAGGAAAAAGTAGTTTATGGAGCAGATGAGGAAGCAGCAGTTGGAATCAATAGTGAGGAAAAATTTCAGTAAGGATGTGGTAAATTGTCATTCAATTAAGGTCATTAATCAGAGGCTTATTACATAGTAGAAATCATCCTGCGGAGCAAGCAGTGCCCCTGGGACCCCTGCGTTCTGCGCTGCTCAGGTCAGGCCGGGTGACAATGACAGGTCTGTCTTCCCCACCTCCGGACCCCTGCAGCGCCATTTGGTTAGCAGGGGCCGGGGCAAGCAGGGCTGGAAGGCGGCACCCCAAGGCAAGGTGACATCAGGAAAGATGGGGACAATCTTCTTAGCAGTACCCGTTGTGTCAGGAGAAGGGGGGATGGTTTTAAAGTAAAAGAGCGGCCATTTATGCTAGATACAAGGAAGAAATTTTTAACGAGGGTGGTGAGGCACAGGCACAGGTTGCCCAGAGAGGGGG
>NW_010393241.1:8241-13342 GCF_000710305.1 Buceros rhinoceros silvestris | reverse complement strand
TATAAATATATATATAAAAAATATTTAAAGTGGTCTAGAAAGAAGCCTAAATGGTAGTTTTAAAGAATTTCCATGTGGTAGTTCCTGCAACACAGGATTGTTGGAGGAGGACTGGACAGGGAACCAAGCGCTATTGCGTTGCATTAGTTTCTGTTAGGGCACCGTAACAAAGGCAACTTAATTTCAGCTGCCTTAGTGGAACTGTTATTACCTTTTGCCTATACAGATTGTTTTGTATTGTAGGAAAACTGCCAAATAAGTAGTAATTTTGTAATGGAGAACATGGAATTATGGAAGTAGGTTGAACAGAAGGATAACAGAGAAACGTGCAAGCCAATACCTCATGGTTGAAATTTTGCTAAGTTACTTGATGGCATACAGAAAAGCGTAGTAGATAAAGCTGTGATTTGATGCAGGCATATCACATGAATGAACTAGCCTTTATTCTAGAGTTTCTTCATTAATTACAGAAATACTCAAAGGCCCTGACTGGGATTGGAATTTAAGTAATCCACTTACAGGAAGGCATTTCTCAGGAGCAACAAAATAAGAGACTGACAAAGCTTCTTTCATAAATGTTCTTGCTAAACCCCTCAATACAGAGCCCCTTTTGGGTGTCCTATCCAAACCAGTCCAGGTCTCCTGGTGACATCATGAAATGTGAGATGATTATGAGCTAGACTTTGGCCATGATGAAGCTTTGGCCACCTGTCTGTCCTGTGCTTGAGAAGATATTCACAATGTTGACAGAGAAGAGTGGGACTTATCTACTAAAACTTGGCATCCAGTCTTGTCTGTTTTCCAAGGGACCAGTGCAGCTAGCAGTGCCAGATTGGGTGAGTACCATTTTCCTCCGGCTCCAACAGGAAAGCCGACATAGCTGACCTCTGTGGCTGGTTTCAGGTTCTTTATTTGTTTAGTCAGCTTCTAGTGCATTCAAACTTTCTCTGTAATTGCTGCCAAGTGTATTGGTTTGCTCGCACTGTGGTCCACCACCTGGGCCTGGTTCTCCTTGATAAATCTGACATCAGGTTTGAGCAGCTCACTCTCCTCATCACTAAACTAAACCTGGTGATTCGGTGCCCAGTGATTTTTTTGTTTGTTTGCTTGCTTTTTAAACTTCCTCAGCCAAAATGGTACAGAACGGGCTGTGTTATTAGGTGCAAGTATCCTGCACTGCTCAACATTTGCCAAGGATGCAGGAGCAGGTCTCACAGTGTTTCTGGTTCGCTCTACTGTTGTCTTTTTCACCGCCCAGAAAGTCCTCAGCTGGGTATTCATTTGCTTCAAGTTTAAGGGCCACCAGAAGTTACTTCTCTGGCATAGACGATAATGTTAGATCCTTCACCATCTTCCAAATGCACTAGGGCATCTAAGGCAGATAGATGCCCTTTATGTCTAAGTGGGCTGGTTAAAGGAGCTCTCTGCATCCCGTCTCAATTTTACATCCTCCTTTCAAGATGCACATGCATGTTGTTTGGCTCCAAAGGTCTGGATTCATCTGTCATCAATATAAATTGTGTGTAGCTCTGTTGAAATTGATAGTTGTGGTTCCCAGCTCTTTGCAGTATTGTAAAAGGAGGTGTAAAAAGCTACCACATCTGTATCAGACTATCAGATCATAGTTCTCACTGGTGTGAGAGGCAGGAAGCAAAACATTAGTCCCGCAAGAACTGCACATATGCATATGCAACTCTTGTGTGAGTTGTCATATCTGTCAGCGTGAGGGACCGTGAGACAACAGCCCTGTGGTAGCAACTGACAGCTGAGGTTTGAGGGGAAGAAAGATTTTCAGCTTTGTGAGTGCACTGTTAAATCATTCAAAGAAGCAGATAAACAGTACCTACAGGTGCATTTTTTTCACACTGATGAACCAAGATACTATGACCCAAATATATATACTTCAGATCCTTTTAGGCACACAACATCAAGCCAACTATTACTAAAAGATAAGGGAGTAGTAAAGAAATCTGTAGGCCATACAAATTATATACATCAGTTGTTTACTTTTGTTGTATTTTGCATACATTAGTTTTATTTTGGAATTCCAAGAGTTAGAGTGAGGAAATTATACAATGCAGGCCTTGCAAAGTTAAGCTTTGATGGTGGTATCTCAAGGATCTTTGTAATTCCAAGAGTTGGAAAATGAGTAGGCAATAAATAATAGGATACAGAGTACACTCCTTTTCCTTTTTAGTGGAAGAATATTTCAGGCATGGTGATGTAGTTGACAGATGTTCAGTTTAGCATAAAAGAAAAAGGAGAAGAAAAGAGATTGAAATGCATAGTCATCTAGGAAATAAAAAAATAGTAAGGGAACCTATTGTGACTTTATCACAATGAAGTAGCTTATGCTTAGCTTCCTCTAAGTGAGCTAAATACATGCCACCTCAATGTGAAATAAAGGTAACAGAGAACGATAAACCCATCATTTTTGATATTTCACTAATGCTAGTGGTACTCAGTTTTTATCCAGCTCAAAGACAACCTTGAAACATGCCAAGAAACACATTTATACATGCACAAGTATACACACATTTGTCTTAACTTTAATTTTTACCACAGATACTGCAAGAAATAAATGAATTACCTGCTCTTACAAAGATTGATATAAAAATACACAGAGTAGATTTGTCCAATTTAACTTTGGTTTTCATCATGCTGAGGGCTACAAATAGAAGAAGATGGTTAATAAATTGCAGTACCATCAGGGCTTATAAACAGCATTCTGAGTTGGGGACACAATGCAGATCTAAATTTTTTCTCTTCTGTACAAATTTGGAGACAATTCTATCCTGTCACAGAAACTGTATCAGATAATAATCATAAAAGTAGTGAAAAAACTTCTATTGTTGTGCTCTTAAATTAAAATGTACAACATACACATCTATCCTCCAAAATCTACTCAGTATTGTCTCTAGAAAACAAATAATGTGTAGAGTTTTTGAGGTAATGTGATTGGCTGTTTCCTGGAATAACTGCCCACAAACATGTGAGCTCGACCCCTGTGCCAACCAAGTAACTCCTCACTATGTACGCAGGGCGACCCCAAAGCTGAGTTCAGAAAGGAGGATCTGGGGATTAGACACATTTCTTCCTGCCAGGAGTTGTGTTTTTCTCTGTGTATGGATTAAATAACATACTGACAGTCTTCAGAATTGCTAATTTTGGCCTTCTGATTGCAAGTTCCATGAACTTCATGTTTTGCTTTGTCTCACAGTTCTAGGAATGGTGGTTTCCTGAGAAAATCAAGCTCGTGGTACTTTAGGACACTCTCTCGTGGTTTTGTGCATGTAGAACTGGCAAAGCAGCACAGTACATAATAAGAATGAAGTTCAATCTGCAGTGGTTTTATACCCTATGTTTTTAAGAGTGTGTAATCATGTTTCTGAAAATGTATAAACAGAAATCTTTGTCAAGCTGATTTCTCCAGCTCTACAATGGTATACATGTAATTTGCGAATTTCCAGCCATAACTATAGTAGCAGTAGCAAAAGATATTTAAAACCTGTTAGCTTCAGTAATGTTTTTACTTAGTGCTTTTAAAAATCAGGGTGCTGATGTTGCAGTGGGACGCATTTACACAGATATCTCATTGAAGGCCTAGGATCTGCTGTTAAGATGATTCCGTTCTGTCTAATTGCATTCCACTTTACATAAAATAGATGTGGGCATTTGTTTCAAGGTCAGCAATTTATGAATTAAGAATCAAAATCCAAATTAATATGAATTTGAAAAACCTCAAAAATGCAAAGATCTAGAGAGTTTTCCCCCTGCAAAACTGAATAGTAGCATGAAGGATGAGGCTCAAATCTGTGAGAGCCTGTAATTATATGCACTGTAGTAATTTGTGCCCTCTGTATGACCATATCCTTTTAAATTCAAGGAGCGTGATAATACACACAAGCAAAAAATGCAGGCAGGTATTTCAAACAATCTTTGTAGAAAACAGCATTAACACTCACATCTTTCTAAAAAGATTCAGTCTATAGAACTGGGATTTGAAAAAGAGATGCTGGCAAAAGAATTGGGCTCATCTGATATGCACAGGAAAAAACGTCGACCTGAAGGGTAGACATCATCTAAACCAAAATCTACATTACCAGAGAACTTCCTTCAACTGAAATGAGCTGCAAGACAGGCTGATTTCTTAAAATATTAATAGTAAATCTTGATGAGACTTTCTCATTATGCTTCCACTGATGCAAATTCATTAAATTGCAGTGATAATAAATCTTGAGAGATTAAGTTTATAACTGAATATCAAAGGCTTGTTTCTGATTTTTTTAAGACCCCAAGACTTGTTTGGCATGTGGCTGAACAATCATTTCTCTTCGCTGACAGTCTGGTTTACGTTACTAGACTATGTGCTGCTGTACACCAAATGGCATTGTCCAGTTGGGTTTTATTTTTAGGCTGCTTTGTAGCAGATGCAGACTGGCACATCACTGCTTACCCCAGTGGTGTGTGTGTTACATTCCCAGCAGGAGCCCCACTGAGAGGGGAGGAAGGAAACTAGTCACAGGAATGATAGCAGTGCAGAGCACCAGCCTCAAAACTCTGCTTTGGTGGGTCAGCTGCCAAGAATTACGTATGAATGGTACTTTAAAGCTGTCTTTGCTTCCCATTAGGGACTCAGCTTGCAACTGAAAAATCATACATAGGGAATTCGCTCAAACTTTGAATTAATATGCACATGACCAAAACAGTTCGTCGCCTTCTACTTGATACCACAAATTCCTGTTCCTCAGACGTGCTATTCACTGCAGCAATGATGAACATTTAAAGTAGTAAGCATAATTCAGAGAACATATTCTGAGAGCTTGGCTCGGCGGCTTTTAAGATGGGTGGCAGTCTTTGTGTTAAACCTAACAGGAGTAGGTCAGACCCTGTGACTGCAAAAAATGTGTTTTTCTAGAAACCGAAGTAACTTAAGTGTCTGTATTAAACCAGGTCCATTGTGACAAGTGCTTTTAACCTAGAAATAAGTAGCATTTAAGTATGTTTTAAGACCTTTCCTATCTCTTGGATAGTATATGTGCAAAATAAGTACAGTGTGTAATATTTATATAATTATTATTGCATATAATTATAATAATCA
>NW_010393241.1:2674-8134 GCF_000710305.1 Buceros rhinoceros silvestris | reverse complement strand
AATTATTGTTAATATATAATATAATAAACATGACAATTACCTGGAAAAGTAATAGTTATGGGAACTCACGTAATTCCACTAACATAAAAAAGAATTTCCCATTGTTTTCAGTGGAACTGTATTTTACCTAACTGACTGGCTCACCTTATGAAAACAAGAGACAACGGTGGCTTGCGCTGTGCTTGCAGTAATGTTCTTGATGCTCTGTGCTAAGACAGTTGATGAGGCTTGAATAACAATCTGCTGCTGTGTATTATCTTTTTTTTTTGCCAGAGGTCTTTCAGAAAAGAGAAAGACTTTTGCATGAACACTAAATTGGAGCTCAGGTAAGCAGTCTGATGCTCTACAGTGTCATCTGCAGCCTGAAAACAAATATTGCATGGAGCCTGATTTTATTGCCATTGAAGTCACTGGTGTCTTAGCATTTTCAGTGGTGTTCCTGTATTACTGTTTATGACACGATTGCCAATTGACCATGAAATTTTAGCCTCAAGTCTCACATATATATCTGCAGTGATTTTGTAATATTCAAGTAAGTGTTCGTGACCACCATTAAAAGCTCTGATTTCTGTAGCAGTGGACATTACTGAAAATTTGTAGTTCTTTGCTCATTGTTCAAAAGAATACCCTTGTTTTCTATAGCATTTCATATAGCATAACATTACATTATAAATTAATTTCCTGCCTTGTTAAAATCCATTGTGTATAGAGGAATTGCACCCAAGATGAATGTATTCCTATGCTGCCAAAACAGGTTTAAATCTGGTAGCCAGAAATAGTTTCATAGAGCAAAAAGTAGCAGTCTTTGTTAGAACCAAGGCTTTTCAGAGACACTGTGACTGGGTAGCTTTAGCAAAACTATAGTTAATGGAAGAGCAATATTTTTTTGTGCTAATAGAAATGATACAGTGTCACAATTTGTAAATTCTTAAAACAACGATACACCTCTCTCAAGTGTAGGATTCTGCTGTTGGGTTTGGCTTCTATGATCACATGAACAGCTGTGCCTGCGCTCCTCTCAAAGGAAATACAGAGTTCAACGATACATGCATCTTCACGGAGACAAGAGACCCAAATGTGACAAAAAGGAAATTGCTCTCATTTTACAGAGTTAGATTAAAGCTTTAGGCATAGAGCTTTTTAAATGACAAATGCTCAATGCAATAATATTATGTCTTTATACTCCAGAGCACTATTAATCTGAGGTTTCAGGACTTTAAGAAATGTTAATTAACTAGTTACCATTCATGTAAAATGTTAGCATTACAGTCATTTTGTGGGCTGATAACTGAAGCAAGGAATATTAGGTTCTTCGTGAAGGATGGGATTGGAGTTCTCCTCCAAGCGCATGCCCTGTCAGGTATTTACAGAGGTGTGAACTGCTTATGCAGTAGTGATCTCCATGGATCGTCCATCAGGCTAGCCCAAAAGGAGCAGGAACAACTTTGGGAGAGACTGTGACCATCAATGATACCCAAAGCAGGATGTTAGTGGAGCCTGCAGTTTTGTAGTGAACACTTGGGCACCCAAATATGATATTTAAGAAGCCAGGCAGTGTTCTTAAGGATGTGAAGCAGTTGCATATTAAGGAAAGAACAGAGTTGGCTGTTCTGCAGCAAGGTGAAGGTTTGCATCACTTTTTTTTTTTCCCCCCAGGAAGTTGTCTGCTATAACTAGGATAATTAGGAAGCCAGTGCTAGGTTTCTTGAAATGCATCTCTGCACAGGCTTGCTGAAATGTTTGTGATTTTAGCATAATTAAATATGATCACTGCAGAATATGACTCATATTAGAAATTTCTAGAAACAGGAATTGTCCAGCTAATATACATTTAGCCTCATGTCGTCTCTACAGCAGAAGCCATCAGCAGATGATTTGAAGGAAGGTGTAGAAGACCCATAGGCAATGAATAATCTGCTGCACATCTTAGATCTTAAAACTGTTTTGAATGTTAAAACCTGAAGCATGGCATTTTCATATACTTCCCACAAGTTTTTACTCAATTGCTACTTTTGAGAATTACTGGTAACAACTTAACCACTGAATCTCTTTTAGAATCTTGTGAAATTGTTAGTCTCAATGATTTCCCTTAACACTAAGTTTTGTAATATAATTACATGCTTATTTTATTATTGTTATTTTTGCATTTTAGAACAAATTTCCTTTTGTTTTCCTGTTACAGGACAGCAAGAACTGAAGTTCAAATCTATCTTTTCTGTAACATTCTGTAATTTTTTGTGTTTTTTTAATCACAGGCCTTTCAGATCTGATGAATTTTAATGGTAAAACCCAAACATCTTTCAGTTTGCCTTTTCCCTGGGCCAGGTCATTCTTCTCATCCTTCTTTTAATTTCACCTAGCTCTGCAGTATCCTTTATTGAGATATTTGCAGCCCCTATAGTATTACACTTTCTTCCAGATGAAGATATCAATATTGATTTCTCTAATATTCTTCAACTTCTTCATTACCACTTTTCTTACGCATCCCAACATTTTGTTTACTTGTTTTGACCCCAGCTAAACAGGACCTCAGTCTGTTTTCTAAGCTGATACATTTTTTTTAGAATGCTGTGAATCATATAAATTACTCCTTCCCTTCCATAGCACAATAGTTCATACTTATCCAAATCGAGTTTTACTTGCTTTAGACAAATCCCTAGTATTTTAAGGATGACATCTTTCAAAAATGAACCTCCATTGAAACAACTGAATTTCCCACTACCTTCAATGAGTAAAGAGATGGGCCACCATGGATGGCATTCAAAAGCACTGTCCCTGTATATAATCATCAAAACAAATGATGATCATAATTGGTTTTCGGCACTGTTGAGAGGACTTTAACACGAGGTAGTAACAATTTTGCAGTGCCCTGGTAAGGCCGAGGGCAGTCCACAGGACAG
This sequence comes from Buceros rhinoceros silvestris, assembly GCF_000710305.1. NCBI lineage: Eukaryota > Metazoa > Chordata > Aves > Bucerotiformes > Bucerotidae > Buceros > Buceros rhinoceros. The sequence goes on along the minus strand of NW_010393241.1, from coordinate 5,234 downwards.
GTGCCGAATGCTCAGTGCAGTATTGCCATCTGTTGGTAACTGCTTAGCAAAGCTACGGCAGAGCTGCCACACGCCCTTGGAAGAACTGCCACACGGACTGGCTGCAAATTATCACTGTTTTCTGCTTCGGAGAGGCTGCGCTTCCTTGGCAGGGCGTTTGCCTGGTAGTGCTGCATTGCTGGGGAACTGGCTGGACAGGACAGGGGGGCTTTGGCTCCCAGCTCTGGCCCATGTTGTTCAGATCCTTTTCCACATCTGAAACTATTACCCGGGGCAAATTCTGCAAAGATCAGGCAGGTCTGTAGCAGGAATCCCCTGCACTCCTCCGAGGGGGTGAGAGAAGAGAGTGGAATCTGAAAAAATTTTTAAAATCTGTAGACTCTGTGACAGATGAAAAGCATATTAAAACACGGTTCTGCCTCCTAGCCAAGAAGTGCCTGTGTATAGTGAATCAAATCAATAGCAATACATTTTAGTACAAAAGATATGGTGCGAGACCTGGAATCAGGAGTGTGGAGTTCCAGTGACTCACTAGGAAAGACTCAGAGAATCACTTAGAGAGTCACTTTTTCAGCAGTTCCTGAAACTGAGATGCTCTACAGCAAGTCTGAGTGCCAAACCAATGGTGGACTCAAGATTTGATACCTCTGCACAAGATCTGTCAATATCCATGTTTCCTAAACATGCATGTTCAAAAATTTTGTTTTATCTAATGAACCAAAAGTCCACATGAGGACTGTATGAACCATACAATCACTTCAACCAAACAACTACTACATACAGAAATTAATTCCAATAGAAAAGCAATAAAACATAGAAAGAATTAGCAGTGGGAACCTTAAGCAAAGTAATGATCACCTGTGATTGCTGTCCTCACCAGCAAGAAATACTTTAAAAATATTATGAAAAGAAAAGCCCAAGAACAAAAATTACAGGGCCTGCAAAACATGGATATAATGGAGACACTGATGCTACAATACACTGACATTTTTCACGCACATGCACTACTTTATGGCCCAAAGGAAATGAGTAGCTGCAGCTCTCTGTTCTGTGAAAGACCCGTATTACTTCTCCCCTGCAAGGTTCCTATCCTTAACATGATGTTTGCTCTCTCTGTGCCAGATCTGAAGCAGAGTTTGTATCTGACCATTATAGTATGAGTAAAAAGATTGACTCTCCTTGCAAGCCATCCCTTTCTCAAAAATATAGGACACTGAAATTTATTAGAAATACTTAAAAATTTAGGTATAGACAATCAGCTCAAATATTTCAGAATTAGTACATTGACACAGCCATCCTGACCTCAGATTACTATGTGCTTTTTTTCCTGAAGAGTGCTCCAGTCTCATAAAAAGTAATTTCTTGGCTGATCAGTGTGACCACTATGCAACCAGTTCACGGAACTGAGTGTGCTTTTGGGACTCTCACACTGCTAAAATCAAAAGCTGATGGCTGTGAAGCACTCTGCAAATCTGGTTCCTTTTTTGTATTTGAAAACTGGGACTAGATTTGGAAGTCTGGTCCCATTTCTTATTATCAGTCTTCAGAAGAATCCATTCTACTGCTTTCTCTGTGGCCACTCAAGTATTTTGTTTCCTTAGTGGAAGACAAAAGCAGGATTCAAGACTGTAGTTTTCTTTGCTTTCATATAATAAAATAAGTTAGTACAATGGATTTAAATAGAAGCAGAATTATATATGAAATTTTTTATCATGCCAGAAAATTTCAATTAGGGGAAATTAGCCACTTGGTTCTTCCTGATAAATTAATCATAGAGATTATCCATTAAACGTGCCACTTAACCTTTCTGGCATAAGTGCCTGAGGCAGTAGTATTTAGGCTCTTCATATTCATTTGGAAATATTAATTTCTGTGCAGCTGTCTTCCAAATTGGAATTTTCACTTGTCTTTTTTATAAGTAGGTCATTGTGCAGCTGTTGTTAATAGCGGCTGGCATTTGTAAAATCGTAAATCCACCATTGTACCCTATCAGTCAGAAAATTGATCTCCATCAATCACAGAGTACCCTTTACTAAAATGCCCTTTCTCAGCCCCAAAGGGTGTCATTCCTCGCTTTGATAGCCTTTGGCCTTTTTGGAATGGGAATGTGTTTCATCTGGTTATTTTGCAAGAGCTGAAGCATTGCATGTTCACACGATCTGTCTTCCATTAGTCTAAGGTTTTGCCTTGACTCTACATTATTGCTTTCATCTACATTAGAGGTGTCTTTAAATTAATCTTGAGGAAAACTAGTATGACAGCTATCAGCTGTCAGAGAAACAGCTGTCTCATCTGCTGCACCTCCCAACTTCTCCTTCTACCCTCTACAATGAAATCAATTGGTCTTTTCAGTGTAGACAAGGCCTTATTGTCCCTGTAGTGGTCAGCTGTTGCAGAGCTTATGGAGAGACGAGCACCTCCTGGAACAGCTACAAACCTTATCCTGTGCTCTTTAAAGATAAGAATTAGGACCTTGGCCTGGATATCTTTCTCCTACGTCATAAAATTTGCATAGTCTGCTGCAGGAATAGTTTGAACTCTAGAGCTCTTGGAGGCGTGT
>NW_010393241.1:1947-2595 GCF_000710305.1 Buceros rhinoceros silvestris | reverse complement strand
GCGGCTTGTATACCCCGTATCCGAGGGAAAGAAGAGAGGAAGTAATAAAGTGCTGGCACCAAAGCAGAAAGTCTAAGAAATGAAAATAGGAATAGCAGATAATTTATAAACTTTAAGGTTAATGAGACAACATGTCAAAATCTTAGAATAAATTGCTACAAAGGAAAGTAAATGCAATTTACATTATGTGAGCAGCAAACACATTAATTATGGAAACAAAATCAATGTTTTAGAAAGCGGAAATGGTAGCAAGGCAGTGATGTTACAGTCAGTTTGTTCATACTGTGAACTAGAATTAATACATTATAGATTACCTTACTGATTACCTGAGCCTATACATTTTTGCACAGATACAATTAAGAAGAATGGTTGTAGATTTGGGCTGCAAAACCAACAAAATCCTGCTAACTTTGTCTTTGAGTCAGATAAACTGAGAGGTTTAAGATCCGGAGGATTTGGAGTGCAAGGACTGTGATAAAAAAAGACAAGGAAGGGGAAACAAAATTAAAGAGAGCAGTGTTGAAATTTGGACTGAGGTGCATAAGGACATGGGATTCAGATTTCATGTGAAAAGGAAGAGAACAATTACAACATTGACAATTGCTAAGTCATTGGAGCAGTAAGAAGCTACAGAGCAGTAGTGCGGTT
>NW_010393241.1:0-1856 GCF_000710305.1 Buceros rhinoceros silvestris | reverse complement strand
CAGCAGTTTGGAAAGGAAGTGGAGAGATGATGTGGCCAGAGAAGCGAGCTGTAGTAATGTATGAGGATTTAAGAAAGGAATTGTCAAAAGACATTTCAGGTCATGTAACAAGAGGCAGTGAAATCCTGAACTTGAAGAGAGTAACACCTCAGATACAGCCAAAGTTTTACAGTGAAAGGCAGGACAGGGGAATTGCCAATTTTGGAACAATACAAGCAGAAGCGCAGAAGCAAAACTGAGACATCATCACCATTTAAGAAAACAATAGGATAGCTAGGAGGACCTACAAGAGAAGGGAATGTAAATTTGTATACGTGGCAGACCTTTGTCCTGATCGGTAGAAAGAGGTGAAGGTGCTCCGAGAAGAATGACTTCTGCTGCTAGCAGGAGAGAAACTCAAGAAAAACATATGGGAGGGGTCCCTGGATTTGGTAGGGATGTGGTGAGATCACTTTAATGAAATCCCATTTGCTTTGATTTGTGGAAAATCAGACATTAGTTGGGAGCATTTTATAGCTGACTATCAAATCATCTTGGGTTACAGGCTAGCTATGAACAGGAGAGTAGGATTATTGAGCGTTTTATCTTAAAGGCCTTGAAAAGGAAGGAAAATGTGTAAAGTTTACATGGCAGCGTGCGTGATGATCTAAGTGGCTTCTTAAAACTTCCTGGGCACTTGTGTGCTTCTTTGTGGAATCAACTTCATAATCCAATTGTTAATTGTCATGCCATTTCCTTCCTTACCTGAAGGTATGCAGGGAACCACACGCATGGATGGATGGTCAGGTAGATTCAAGCAGCATAAGAGAAGCAGCTTTGCCTCAGAGAAATTGCCCAGTCCTATGACTGTCAGGGCTGAGAGTAGCCTCCAAAAATGAAAAAAAAAGAAGACATACCAAGTGATTAAGATTTATTTTGCTGAAGAAAAAGGCTTTGACCTATTAAAGTCTAAAAAAGCAAACCTTAGAAACAAGCAAGTGTGAGGTAAGGAAGGACATTTTTTAAACAGTCTGTTATCACTATACTAGAGGTACACATTTGCTAATATAATTAAGGATCAATTAAGAATTTTTTTTGTTTTGCAGCAAAGAAAATATGCTGATTCTGCCACTTACGACTTGGGCTGTGATTTTAGTGATCTCAGTCAAGTTCATGCTATGTGACTCTGATTTAGGCCCAGATCCATAAAGGGGCTTAGGTACTTAAAATATGACTTCACTGGGATTTATCCACCAAAGCTGCAGAGCGTGGTCTCTGGAATTTGACATACTCCTTTACATGCCCGTGGTTAAACAACATTGTGCTTTATGCCCCGAACAGCTTTTTTTTTTTTTTCCCCCGAAGAAGGGTGCAGCTGCTCGCCTGCCTGCCCTGGCCTGCCTGCCCTGGCCTCCTTCAGAGCCAGCAAGCCACCAGCCAGGAGCAAGGTTCTCAGAGCGCAAACCAGAGCAGCCTGTCGTGCAGGGGCCACATGAAGCAGCGGGTAGATGATGCTGGCAAAGATGGTGGGCACCCCTTTGGGGGGGTTTACAGGTCTGGCACAGGTTTCAGGGTGGCGCTGATGCCTGGCTGGGGTTCAGAGCCGCATCCCTGCCCTGAGGCCTGGTGCTGGGACCACAGAGCGAACGATGTTTCAGCGCAAACCAGAGCAGCCTGTCGTGCAGGGGCCACATGAAGCAGCGGGTAGATGATGCTGGCAAAGATGGTGGGCACCCCTTTGGGGGGGTTTACAGGTCTGGCACAGGTTTCAGGGTGGCGCTGATGCCTGGCTGGGGTTCAGAGCCGCATCCCTGCCCTGAGGCCTGGTGCTGGGACCACAGAGCGAACGATGTTTCCCTCACCAGGCTCCCCCCGCC
>NW_010393240.1:539-855 GCF_000710305.1 Buceros rhinoceros silvestris | reverse complement strand
GATGGACAGACAGAGGGATGGACAGACAGAGAGATGAGAACATCCGTTTGGTTGGACTTGATGATCTTAAAGATCTTTTCCAACCTAAATGATTCTGTGATCCATGGACAGACGGACGGACAAGCCCATGGGAGGAGGGACGGATGGACAGAGGAGTCCATCCATGGACAGCCAAGTCCATGCCTGGACAGACGGACAGACAAGCCCATGGGTGGATGGATGAGTCCATGGGCGGATGGACGGACGGACAGACAAGTCCATCTCTGGACAGACGGACGGCAAAGCCCATGGGCGGATGGATGGGTGGGGGCTTAGA
>NW_010393240.1:0-363 GCF_000710305.1 Buceros rhinoceros silvestris | reverse complement strand
GGAGTGCAGGCAGAAGGGTGGACAGACAGACGGACGAGCAGAGGTGAGTGGGCGGATGGGCGGATGAGCAGAGGGTGAGTAACCGGGCGGGCGGAGCAGCAGATGGACGGGCGGACGAGGGGACCGGTGAGTGCACAGACGGGCAGACAGACGGACAGCGAGAAGCGGAAGATGGACAGACGGACAGACGGGCAAAGGGTGAAGAAACGACATAGTGGGGGTAGATGGCCAGACAGACCACCGGAAGGACAGACGGATGAACCATCGGGGTGGAGTGGACAGACAGAGAGGGGACACGCAGCCAAGAGCCTGGGGACAGACAGACGGATGCCACCTCCCCCCGCCAGCGCCCGGGGCCACCCA
>NW_010393239.1:0-333 GCF_000710305.1 Buceros rhinoceros silvestris | reverse complement strand
GGGGTGCCTGGCTCTAGGTCAGGAGCGGGGAAGGGTGGGATGGAGAGTGTGCTCGGGCTGGAGCTCCTGGGGTGCTGAGCCTCTGGCCAGTGGAACTGAAGGCACTGGGCACTGTATCAGAGCCACCACAGCCCACTGATGGCAGCGGGGGGAGGACCCAGAGCAACGAGAGCCGCGTTTCAGCCCCAGCTCTTTCTCCCCGAAACTCCATCCCTTCCCCACATGCCACCATGAGCTTGGGCTTAACCCAGCCCTTGCTCTAAGGAGAGCGCAACAGTGGAAAGGACCCTGGGGGACTGTGGGAGGGGTCTTGTAGTGGAGCACTCCAGGGAC